>NC_056735.1:1880057620-1880255120 GCF_019279795.1 Protopterus annectens | reverse complement strand
AATGAAAGCAGTATAGTGCTACTAGCATTTTATGTAGGGTCAATTTAAGGTCAAAATGATTATTATAAACTGACAACAGTCCAAAATATTAAGTTTAAAACAGAAATATTGTTATTGATCTTTAGTCATTTAGTCAAGTCCAACTCTTCTCACCCTCAAGGATTTTAGCATGTCAGTCTTATGTGTCAACATCTGCTTGTTTAAGTTGTTACAAATTTATATTTATTACTTCAGTAATTCTGTCATTTAATGTTAGCCTCCACTGTTCCTTCTTCTTTTCCTTTTGAACTTTCACAGCATCAGTGCCTTCTCTAATTAATATTGTCTTCACATTATCTGGCCAGAGTATTTAAAATTTTTTTTGCTCTAAGGCAGACATCTTATATTAGGTTCATAGGTTCATACTAGGCTATCTGCCCTAGGACATTTATAAGCCTAGCCAGAGTATGTTTGGCTTTCGCCACCCATTTTAAATTAATTTTGCTATGCCCTTTTTCGAGGTTAGTATACTGTGCCTCTGTCTAACAGTGACACAGAAGTGATACCTGGGGTAAACCTATGATCTTCCATCCACTCATCAAGATTCCTCTTGAAGAGAGTCAATGAGGGACTCTGCCTAACCTGGACTGGGATTTTATTCCATAGTGAAGTGAGCCTCTTGGTTATGAATCTGTCCCTCCAGCATGTCCTATTTATTTCAGTGCTGAGGTTCAAGTCTCTCGAGCGTGTAGCTCGATGGGATTTGGATTTTTTGAGGTGCAGCATGTCCCTTAATTCCGGGTTGGACATGGCCTTATACATCAGGCACAGGTCACCTCTGAGCAGTCGGTATGCCACTGAGTAGAGCTGGAGTTTCTTTAACCGGGCAGCATATGGCATCTGTTTGAGCCCTTTGATCCTCTTGGTGAGGTACTTTTGGGGTCTTTCCAGTTGCTGCAGGTGTTTGGTAAGGTACATCCCAAAAGGGGCATTGTACTCGATTATGGGCCTGATGAGGGATGAGTAAAGAGGCACAATGACCTCCCCTAATCTAGATGTGAATCCCTTCATGATTAGGTGGGCTATATAAAATGTTTTTCTAACCACTTTGGCCACATTGTTGTCAAATGAGAGATTGCTATCAACTTGGGTCTCCAGGTCCCTAATGACTTATTCTGTACTTAATGGATTACCACCTATGTGGTAATTTGTGGGCACTTTGTTTTTGCCAAAGGGGATGACTATACACTTTTTGGCATTTAGCTTGAGGCCATGGCTCTGGCACCAGTTGTCTGTTTCTATGAGGCCCTTTTGGAGGATGCTTGTGTTGGCTGGAGAGTTGATTATGGCACCCAGTTTGCAGTCATCTGCGAACTTGGTCAGCCACAGTCCTTCCGTGTTGGCCTGTACCTCCGAGAAATATATACCAAACAAGAGAGGTCCCAGGACTGAGCCTTGTGGGACGCCACTTGTAACTGGTTTGGAGTCTGACATGGCTCCAGCAATTCTAACCATGTGGGTTCTGTCCTTGAGCCAGTTTGCAACCCATCTATCCCATCCAACATATTCATGGCTCATGGCATTTGTACTTAGTCCTGCAGAATTCTAGGTAATGGAATGTATTACATTACATTCCTAGCTGCATCAACTACCCGGCTTTTTGTTTCATAGATTGTGGCCTTTGTCTAAGTATGCTAGATTTCATACAGTCATCATATTTGTGGTAATTTGAGTTTGAGACCCATTCTATAAGGTCTTCCAATATACAGTCTGAGTTTAATCTCTACAGAAACCTCTTTGATAGCATCTGTTACTGCCTTCACTTCATTCCCATGTATTCTAGATGACATAACATTTATGTATTTTTAATTAATTGATCGATTGATATTGAACAAGGTAGCTTTTGCAACCTTCTACTTTCGCTTTCACCTTCATCAACAGATTCTTCACCTTTTCCTCACTTTCTTCTCATTGACTGGTATCATCTGTATATTTTTAGTTAATATTTTTCATACATCTTATTCCTGTAAATCTGCATTTTTGCTTGATATATTCAGTGTATAAATTAAAAAAAATAATAATAATGCTACAATATGCAGCATTGCTGCACTCCTTTCCCACAAGTCTGTTATCCCATATTTCTCAGAAAGCAAATAAGATAACCTGGTATACACAGTTCTCTAAGAATTTATGTAGCTGTGACGTATTTTAAAAGAAACACATTTAAAAAATATCAAAAATATGCAAATATATAATGTTGTTCTAATTTTAGGCCCAAATTGACCATGTATGCTTGTAGAAATAGAAGATTTCATTCATTTTGAAATATAATGACACATAAATAACATTAAATATTTCTTTCTCATTAAAAGTCAAGATTCCACTGAAGCTAGGAGTACTGACTGATGATAATGCCCCAGTAAAATTGCATAGAAGTGTGTTAAATCGTTTAGGAGATATAATTGCTTTTACATAAACCAAAATAGCCCAAAAAGAAGTAGAAATAGTAGAAACAGACCCCCCCCCAAAAAAAAATAATAAAAATGACCAGTGGGCCATGGACTGCGGTAATACAGTTTCAAAGTTCCATTTCAAAAGAACATTCTGCCATTTCTATGCTCAGTTTCACTTTTAGCAGAACTTTGTAAAGACATGTTATTGCATGGTTTCCAAATTAGGATAATAACGCTTTGACAATTAAAATCTGACCCAGACATCTTAAATGTATCCATACTTGTGATCGTCCATAAAATCTCTTAAACACAGTGTTGTAACTGTTGCAATTATTAATATGCAGGTCTAAAACCAAGAACATATTCATTTATTTTAACTGTGGATGAGATTCTGAAAGCCTTACCATAATCGTCTACAAGTTAATATTGTATAATTTGTGTACAGTAGCCTAGAAAATGATTTAGGAACCCAACCCCATGTAATGGACCAGAGAAGAATAATTTTTGAAAATTCAAAGAAACCATTTATTTTCGAAGCACATGGGCATTTCATGTCTGATGTACTGAACTTATGCACAGATTAAGCTATAAACATCTGTATTAATATTCTTCTTGTGACAGGACTAAACAGAGAACAAATTTAAAATCTGCAACTACAGTATGGAAATGAAGTGGGTTTATAGGCCTGCCTTTAGTTTATTGAAACTAGCCTCTGTTATTTTGCAATGGTCAGTAATATGAATGAAACATAGCCATTATCCAACCATGCCATGAAAATTACAGCTGTCATTTTCAAATTGCAGTTCGTTTTACTACTCAAAAAGGACTATGAAATCTCATTAGAAGAAATTTGTGTGTTCCTATATATTTTTTTATGTAACATGATTATAAAATAGTACGTGTATGATACATAGCAACAATACTGGAAAATGTAATGTTACAAGTTTCTGTTTAGTTCAGCAAACATATCTTCATGACTTTGCAATAACCTGATATGAAGATTTCAACACAGACGCCTCAGGGCATGTCCTTACACTGAATTAAATATTTTTACACCATTTCATATGGTATTAGAGTCTTTGCCACTGATGATAACTATTTCGCATGGCATTTCAACTATCTTTTATTTCTCCAGTATTTATTTTTTATTTCATTTTCTCTTTCCCAGCCATTGTCTGTAAATAACATTTCGTCTAAGCCATACTTAAACATCTAGGTAGGTTCCTGAAGGGAAAAATATATTTAGTATTTAAATAGTTAAAATGTAGAGTAAGATATTCACTTTTCCCATGCTTTAATGACCATGCTGACATTGCTTCAGAAAGCAAGCAATGTATTTTTGTCTGCAAATGACATAGAGAAACCCTGGCCTATTTCATCTTGTGGTATATCATGGTTTCAGAAGTTAAAATGTGAATAGCTTGCATGCTACTGCCTTACTATGCCAATACATAATTTAATACACATAACCACTTGTGTGCTTCCAGACCGCAAAGGAAATGTACTAACAGACTACAAACTCAGCAAAGAAATAATTTAGATAACCTCATTAGGAAGAGTAGAAATGTTGCCCCTCACTCTATGCCTGAGTCAGTTAGCATCGTTTTTTTCAACCTTGCTTTTTTGTTTTATATAAAGCCACAAGGCTATGCACTCAGTAGGGTTGTTGCATTAGTCACACTTAGTAAGTAGACATGAGAATTAGAATGCTCATAATAATAGGAAATTAGCAGTAAGACCTTTCATAAGCAGAGTATGCCTTTATGAAAATGTATCAGTTGGGTATAACATTTCCTTCTTCACCCGTACCAGAACAGCTGGTCTGAAAGATTATAATCCTGATGGTTGTTTGTCTTTTTGGCTTTTCCCAGTTATGGTTCGCCACAGCAGAACTCCTGTCCGCTAATGTTTGGCAGTAGATTTTTTTTTTATGGTGCCGAGTTGCCAGCCCGATGCCCAACCTTCAGCGAAGGCACGCCCGAATCCTGATGGTGATGGAATAAATCCATACAGACAAGCACTTGGAATTAACATCTAACTCTCATTTATCATTATTTCCACAGAGCATTCTGTTTTGTGGAGCAGATTATTATATATTCCTTGGAAAGGAACCCTTTGAAACAGGAAATATATTGATTTGAATTGTTCTAAATCAAATCACCAGAAACAGACTAAATAACTAAATTCTGAAGGTAGCAGCCAGCAGTTAGGAGAATGGCTTTAGGGGCTGTGGTTTAATCCTGAAATCTATGTGGAGTTAAGCATGCTCTCTCCATGCCTCTATAGGTTTTATACAGGCACTCCAGTCACCCCCCTACCAAAATTATGGTGGCTAATAAGGAATATTGTCCATATGGTTTATATAACCCTTGTATTTATAGGTTCATAGGTTCATAGGTAGGTACTAGGCTATCTGCCCGAAGGCATTTATAAGCCTAGCCAGAATGTGTTGGCTTTCGCCACCCCCTTAGATTAGTTACCTGTGCCTCTGTCCAGCAGAGCCACTGAAGTGATCCCTGGGGTAAATTTACTGTTTCCCATCCACTCAACAAGGTTTCTTTTGAAGAGTGTTAGTGAGGAGCTCTGCCTAATGTAGATTGGAATCTTGTTCCAAAGCATGGAAAGTCTCTGGGACAGGAATCTATCCCTCCAGCATGTCCTATTTATTGTTGTGGTGATGTTTAGATCCCTACAGCGTGTGGCACAAGGGGATAAGGTTTTCTTTAGGTGGAACATGTCCATCAGTTCTAGGTTGGACATGGCCTTGTATATCAAGCAGAGATCACCTCTGAATAGGCGGTATGCAACCAAGTACAGCAGGAGTTTCTTCAGTCGAGCTGCACAGGGCATCTGTTTGAGGCCAGTGATCCTCTTGGTGAGGTACTTCTGTGGTCTTTCCAACTGTTGCAGGTGTCTTGTAAGGTACATTCCAAATGGGGCATTGTACTCTATGATGGGTCTAATGAGTGATGAGTAGAGGGGCACAATGACGTCTTTTCATCTGGATGCAAACCCTTTTGTGATTAGGTGGGCCACATAGAAGGATTTTCTAACCACTTTGGCAATGTGATTATCAAAGGTGAGATTACTATCTACTTGGGTCCCCAGATCCCTTATTAAGTCTTCCGTATTTAGGGGACTACTCCCTTTGTGGCAGTTTGGGTACTTTGTTTTTCCAAAGGGGATGACTATGCACTTTTTGGCATTTAGCTTGAGGCCATGATTTTGATACTAGGTATCTGCCTCAGTGAGACCCTTTTGGAGGTTGTCTGTGTCAGCTGGAGTGTCAATTATAGCCCTAGTTTGCAGTCATCTGTGAACTTGGTCAGCCATAGTCCTCCTGTGCTTGCCTGTACCACTGAGAAGTATATGCCAAACAGGAGGGGTCCTAGGACTGAGCCCTGGGGAACGCCACTTGTAAATGGTTTAGAGTCAGACCTAGATCTCACAACTCTTACCATGTGGGTTCTGTCTGTGAGCCAGTTGGTAACCCATATTGTGATGTAGGGGTTTATGTTCAGGCTGGTGAGCTTGTCTATAATACCAGAATGGGGAATGGTGTCAAAGGCCTTAGCGAGGTCTAAGTAGGCTGTGTGTACCACCTTTCCCTCGTCTATAGCCTTGTTAACTGTCTCAAAGAAGTCCACCAGGTTTAGGAGGCATGATCTGCCCTTAACAAAGCTGAACTAGGTAGGGTCCAGTGTTTGGAGGTTCCCAATGTCTCTGTTAATGAGTTCCATGATGATGCACTCCATAGCCTTGCAGACCAAGCTAGTCAGGCTTATAGGGCGATAGTTCCTGGGGTCTGCTGTGGCTCCACCTTTGTGGAGTGGAATAATCATTGCTGTGTGCCACTCTATGTGTATGTAGCCTGTAGAGAGACAGAGTTTGAACAGTGTGTTTAGGTGAGGGGTTAGTTTGTTTTTTGAGCTCATGTAGGACGCAGCCTGGGACACTGTCTGGTCCCACTGATGCTGGGTTTTTGGCTTTGGAGAGGGCTGTTTTAACCTGAGTGTCTGTGATTTCAGGGACTCTACATTCTTCCGGTATGGTTATGCTTTGGGGGTGAGAGGGAGGTGACGTTTGCACTGAACCTATCTGCCAGGATGTTGGCGATATCGGTCGGTTCAGTGTATTTTGTGCCATTCTGCACTAAATCCGAGCAGATCTGAGAATTGCCACTTAGATTCTTGACATAGCTAAAGAATGCCTTGTGGTTATCTTTGGAGTCCTTGGCAATTTTTCTTTCAAAGTTCTTCTTGGATGATTTTATGAGGGATCGTAGTTTCTTGCTGATACTGATCAGGTATGTCTTCCCTTCTTGGGATTTTACTCTTTTCTGTACTAGTTTCCTCATTCTGTTGTATAGCTTGTTTATGGCAGACTGGTTTCCTTTTCTTGAAGGAGTGAGCCTTGGTTTTGCTTGGGATGGCATGATCCATGCATTCTTGTAGATGCCCGTAGAATGCATTAGTAAAGGATTTTGCAGCTTGGACAGCATTATCCTTCAGCATGGGGGCTTTGAATCTTTCCACCTCGGTCTTAAGTAACATGAAGTTTGCTTTTGAAAAGTTTTTCATGTTGGTTTCCTTGTCCAGGGATGGGGGCGGAATGTGGATAACCAAAGTGATTTGTTTATGGTCAGATCTAACCAGCGAGGTGTATTCCTCTGGCATGGAACACCAGTTGCCCATGCTGGTGATGACCAGGTCCAATATGTTGCCACCTCTGGTGGGAGTGTTGACCAGTTGAACCAGGGCATTTGAGTTTATAAATTCTAGGAAATGTTGGGCAAGAGGGTTAGTACTTGAGTAGTTCTCCCAGTTAATGTTTGGGTAATTGAAATCACCCAATATTAGGGCATTTGGTAGGACCTTTATGTTTCCCAGTGTTTCCAGAAACACGGAATGGGGGTCCTGGGACATGGTGGGTAATCTGTAGCAAGCTACAATTTGAACTGCAGTTTTGCCCGTTGTTAGTTGCACGTGGATGATCTCTGAAGTATCATGCTGTGCCACTAACCTGGATGGATATGAATACGCCCCCGCCTTTTGTATTTCGGTTTGAGCTCTGTGGCCAAAATGTATGGTATGAGTTGTAGCCTGGTAGTGTTAGGATGCTCTCTGGAGCCTTAAACCAGGTTTCTGTTACTGCACATATATCGATTTTCTCCATACTGAGGAGTGCCTCGAGTGCGTGCATTTTGAGGTTTAGACTTCTGGCATAGAGTAGCATTACCCTCAGTTTTTTGTTACTTGTGCTATTTATGGCAGTGGGTTTGTCTTTTGAGCCTTGCCTAAAAAAGACACTTTGGGAGTGACATGACCCTAGATCACAGCATAAACTGTTTTAAAGACCAATTTGCTTATCTTATTAGCAAATAAAATAAAATAAATCTTGAAGCATTATGTCAATACACTAAGTAAAATTCATATGAAGTATTAATATTAATCATTTAGTTTTTGTATTATGATACATTTCCACTACTGAAGTTATGTAATATACTAAAATAGTCAGTTTCTCTGAAATGTTAACACTTTTCCAGTAGTAAAAATGAATGCTGTTAAAATTAAAATGATGAAATGTGTGCCTTCATGTCTCATTCAGAAATATATTCTTAATTAAAATATTAAGCTCTGGCATTCTCTCACTTTTGTGGGTCTTGTTATTCAATCTTATTTTTTACTGGCAATAAGATTAAAAACAGTGGGACATATTTAAATATATGTATAGTGTCCAGAAGGATCCACCATCATGGCTCATCTGAAAACTTTAAACAATGCAGGACTTAGGACAAAGCAGAATACCCGGCCTGGCATTACAGAAAACAAAACAGCATTCCTAGGAGGAAAATGGTAGTACCAGCCATGGCCAAAGAAATTAATCTCTGGCCCAAATAATGTTGTGTCACCAGACCATGCAGAGTATACCAGACCTGACAATACAGAAAACAAAAAGATAATCCTTGAGGAAAAAGGCAGTATCAGCCATGGCCAGAAGATTTAATTTCCAGCCCAAATAATGTTGTGTCACCAGACCCTGAGAGTACACCAGGCCTGACATTACAGAGAACAAAAAGGTATTCCTGGGAGGAAAAAGGCAGTACCAGCCATGGCTAGAGGAATTAATCTTCAGTTCAAATAATGTGTCGCCAGACCCTGCAGAGTAAGATGTTTTAAACTGCTATAGCAATAACAATCAAAGCTAGAGATGGTTCATTCTGACATCTGCTATAGAGCAGAGACTAATTACATTCTTTTTTTAAACAGTTTTTATTAAGGTTTATAACAAAACAAAATGTTTACAAAGATTCACAAAGAAATTGCATTTTAAGCAGAAACCAATAAACACTACAGCAAAACAAATAAAGTATTTACATCAGTGTCTGAAAGATAAAACATAACAGAATTGATAAAAATCATAAAATATTGTTTTAAACAGTACATAAATCTTTATCTAGTATGGATTTCAGATTGGACCACAAATTATATGAAAAAGGTGTTCTATTAGTTCTTGACTTAATAAACATCATTTGTAAACTACAGGTTTCAATAAGAATATTTTTGAATTCTGCAAAAGAAGGCATATATTGTTCAGATTTCCAATTTCTGGTTATTACTTTTCTAACAACTGTTAAAATAGTTCATATAATAGGATATTTAATTTTCTTAGCACAATTAGGAATTGGAGTGTTAAACAAATTCAAATATTTGGTCAATGTAAACTTATCATTAAAAAGTATTTGTAAAAGATGATTGATTTTTACCCAATATTGTCTCAGAGTTATATAGTTAGAAAACATGTGTGACCAGTCAGGTTTAGAATTTGATTTACATCTCCAACATAACACCCCATTTTTAGTAATCAGTTCTAATCTATGAGGTGTGAGAAAAGCTCTGTTCATAAATTTCCAAGCATATATTCTCCATCTAAGGGATGGTGTAGTAAACTTAGGTGATTCCAGAATTGTTTTTTTATCTAACTCAGAAGGTGACTTTATATTAATTGAAATGAAATAGTTCCAGAAATTATCTGAAACATTTTTTGATTCTTTATTAAATATTCTATATATAGAAGAGAGTTTACATTCAGAAACTGTATTTTGTTGCATAGAAAATACCAAAAAAAATTATTAAATTAGGCATTGATGATCTTGAATATTGAGGGATTAAGTTAATTTTATCTATCATAAATTGTCTAAGAGATTGAAGTTGCAACCATTCAGATTTATTTAAATCAAAATGAATTATTAGATATTCTAATATACTTCATTTTTCATCTTGTAAGAACTGAAACCAAAAACTAAGATTTTTTTCTTTCAATAAAAAGATATTAGTCATAATGGAAGAGGCAATAAGATCCTTTGTATATGCAATTGGAAACAAAATAAATATCCAATTTTTATAAATTATATTTTTATATATGTAATTTCTGAAGTCCTTAAATACAAGTTTCATATAATATGTTAAGTTATCAAGAAATCTATTTAAGAGAAAGTAATCTTTGGATATCCAAATAATGGATTATTTATTATTGAAAGTTTAATGAAGTTAGTTCTCTCATTTGCATTAAAACAGAGAATTTCCTGGAATGTCTTCCATTTAGCTGAATAATGTCTATCTAATAATAATAAGAAGGTCCTAATCATAGAAGAAATAATATAGAGTTCTATATCTGGAAAACCTATACCACCTAGGGACCAGTCTCTCAAATGACAGGTAAGGGATATCCTAGGTTTGTTTGGTTGCCATAAAAATTTTAAGATCAACCTATTAAATTCTCTAATTAATGATTTTGGAGACATTAAAGAAATAGATTGAACAACATAAAGTATCTTAGGTAGAATAATCATTTTAATAATTGAAAGTTTTTCATCCATTGAAAACAAAAAATATTTCCACTTAAATATTAGATTGTTAATAGAAGAAATGTAATTAGCATAATCTAATTTTATGATATCCTTCAAATTGTCAGTTAATATAATACCTAAGCATTTTAAGCCTTCTGATTTGACTAAATATTTGATATATTTCTGATTCCAAAGATTAGTGTCAGACGTTATAGAGAGAATTTTTGTTTTATCACCATTAAAAAATAAACCCGATTTTTTTAAAAATAATTCCATAAACTCAAAAGTGGCTTGTAAAGTTGAATTTGTTCCATCGATTATAAGGAGTATGTCATCTGCAAAGAGTTGTACTTTGGACGTTATTTCTGTATTCAGTTCTATTCCTTTAATGTTTGGGTTCATTCTTATATAATTAGCTAAGGGTGCCATTAAAAGAGTAAAAAACAAGGGAGAAAGGGGGCGGCCTTGTTTAGTTCCTTTATAGATTGGAATATTTTGTGATAAATATGGGCCAATCTTGATATATGCACAACTACCTTTATATAAATGAGAAAATAAATTAATGAAACTTTCAGAGAAGTTGTAGGCCTCTAAGGTAATTAATAAATAATCCCAGTTGACCAAATCAAAGGCACAATTTATGTCTAAACTCATTAAGGTAAAATTCTTATTAGATTTGGTTGCATAGTCAATAATAGTTAAAACCCTTTTAATACTATCAAATGTATTCCTGTATAAAACAAAACCTATCTGATCATCATCTACTAGACCAGAAAGAAATTTTTAAGCCTATTGGTGTAAATGGACATAAAAATTTTATAATCAATGTTTAAAAGAGAAATTGGCCTATAAGAAGAACATTTAGAATGATCTTTATCTGTTTTTAAGATAGGGGAAAAGAGAGTATATTTCCAGGAGGGAGGAATATTAAACAAATCTTGACATTGAGAGAAAACTTTCTGTAGTATAAGAAGTGATTCATTGGGAAATAATTTATAAAGTTCTGGAATGATTCCATCATTACCAGGGGCCTTATTTTGTTTTAATTTATTGATTTGTTTTTTAATCTTTATGGGTGAGATTGATTTATCTAATGCCTTAATTTGCTGTTCTTTTAATTTATTCTTAGTATGTTTCTTAATAAAGGCACTTATTTTTTGTTTTGAGTCCATAATAGTTGGTTTCTGATTAATTTTGGTAAAATAATTTCTAAATTCCTTTAAAATATCTTCTATATCAGTTACCATCTTCTTCCTTTTACTAGAGTACATCTCTCTAATATGATACAATTTGTTTAATTTCTTAGTTTTAATTGCTAGCTTCTTAAGAGATTTAGGATTAGTAGAAAAGTTTATGTGTCGAAATCTCTCTAAACTAATCTTAGTCTTATGATTTAATATTTTTAAGTATTTATTGTTTAAGGCATTAATATCTTCATTATTGTTAGATTTACTTGTCTGTTTTTGTAATTTAACTTTGTCAATCTTTTCTTGAAGAGTTTTTAGTTCCTTATCCCAAAACTTTCTCTTATTTATGTACCAATTAATTATTCTTCCATATAAGTATGCTTACAGATGTGTCTTCAGAATTATTAAATTTAATAAAATTATTAACTTCAGAAATGACCTGCAGTGGTGGTGCTGTGGTAGCGTTGTCACCTCACAGTAAGACATTGTCCTGTTCGATTCTCAGCTAGAGCGTCTTCTGTGCGGATACATGCGTGAATGGGCGTACCTTAATTGAAGGTTGTGCATCAGGACTGGCAATTCGGCACGTAAAAATCTACTGTCAATCATTAGTGAACCGGAGTTCTGCTGTTGCAACCCCTAACCGGGAAAAGCCGAAAGACACAACAACAACAACAACATTAACTTCAGAAATGACAAAATCTCTAAAATCAGATAAATTAGTAAGATATGCCGGTATTCTTTTAATTTGAGGATAACAACTAGAATGTAAAAGGAGTTCAAAAGTTATTGCATTATGATCAGAAAGTGGGCATGAATGAACTTTTAACTTTAATTAAATTTTTAATTAATTGATTTGAAATATATATTCTGTTAATTCTAGAATATGTGCCAAATCTTGGTGAGAAATATGTATAAAAAAAGTGAACTTGTATCTGCAAAATCATTTACGTCTTTAGTATTGAAAGATTCAGCAAATTCAGTCAAGTTTTTAGCTGGAGATGAAATTGTTCTCTTCCTGACAGCGGTAGAATCATTTTCCTTTACTATAAAATTAAAGTCTCCTGCTAGTATGATATTCCCTTTGGAGAATTCAGTTACTTGCTCTAGCTGTTGTTTATATGTATGAGTACCTATCCCAGGAATCCAGTAAGCATTAATGATTGTATATATATTTTTGTTAAGTTGAAGAATAACCACACATAACATACCCTTGTCATCATTATATGTATCTAATATTTTAGAAAAAGGAAGGGAGTTATTCCATAATATAGCAACTCCAATCTTTTTGTTGATGATGTGAACTAGATAGTACTGTATACTTCTTGTTATTATATCTTCCTTTAGTAAATGTGTTTCTTATAGAAGAACAAGATTAGAATTAAACAGCTTCAGATATTGATATAAATTCCCTCTTTTGCAGCTGTTATTAAGACCATTGATGTTAATGGAAATACATTTTAATGAAGACATTTGTGGAAAGAATTCATATTACTAGTATTATATACTTGTAGATGACTAGAAGTAATCAAATATTTATATGCTTTTACTGTTATTATATGAACCTTAGTCCAGTTGTGCTCCAAATGATATAAAATTAATATGTAAATCAAATAAATAAATGTTTCAAACACTAAAAGATAGCTAATAGAAACTATAGACAGGAAAAATAAATTTGAGTACACCTTCTCCCCCTTCATGGAGGTCAAAAGACTCCTGATTCAAACAGAATACTGTTTGAATCTACCACTCTCTCAACAACAGTATTTAAGTCCTCTCCACAATAATAAATGAATAGAACATTGGCTTCAGACAAAACATGAAATTTAAATACTGAATACCTTTTTATGTAGTAATATAAAATAAAATCTAAAATCTTAACTATTGTTCAAATGTTATAGTTTTTCATAAACTAGGTACATAAACATATTGTTGATTCAAACAACCTAGTAAATGTAAACAGAGTTTCCTAAAAATCAAGTTATGAAATATAATTATAAAGTATAAAAGGTCTCCATTGAAATATAGTATGAGTATTGAAAGATAAACAACACAGCAATAGTACTCTTTAATAATGATTGAAGTAAGATAATAAATGTTATGAATAATTGTAAATTGACTAAGGATGTAAGTAAAAGAAGCTCTATTAAAATATATATTATGATAGTTGAATAGAGTAGTACAAGCTGAATAGGACTTCATTCTCTCTAACTAATATTATACTAATATGTTACAATATAAAGTTCAGATGACCACTTTACTTATAAAAATTAAATTCAATCCTGAAGATATAACTTATACAAACATGAACATAATAGAACTTGAAAATATGCATGCACTGTAATAATGTTAGCATTTAAATAAAACACTTCTTTAATATGTATAAAACTGCAACGAAATGAAATTAATGATTCCATGTTTGACAATACAGTAACCATCTGCCTGAAAAAAAAATATTAAAGAATGGCCATCCTAATGTTTGTAGAAATTAAAGTGAATAATTAGGCATTTCTGCATCAAACCCCCCATCTCATATCCCAGAAGCCATGCCACCCAACTAAATCTGACTCCAGCTTATTTATACTTTTAATCCCAAAAATCAGAACAATGAAGATAACAATAAACCAGAAACAGGGGAGATCTAATCATTACTGTAATACATTCAGCAAGAATACAATCAATAGCAACAAGTATTAAGTTATAGCAATCCAGACATCCAGAAAAGAATTGCTGAGCTAAAAGTCTGTCACAATAGTAAGACAGAAATAAATCATTAGAAATAATACATAAACCTGAGCATTGTGCAGCACTATACTTAAATAATGTATTGTTATTTATAAACAGGGAAGTAAGTAGGTGAGTACTGACTGGAGTTTTCCACTCCTTCTCCCAAATATTGTCTTCAGTAAATGAGTGAGATTGCTTCCTTATGGTAAAGAGAACGCTGAAACACACAATCTTGAAAGTCCCCTTGGGTCACTCAGTCAAAACAACATCAGAAATGGTTAGACCATTAGGTGTGTGCATTGTGTGCATGTTAGAAGAATTGTATGTGGTACTGGGTCTTTGTTACCCACAGTTAGTAAGAGTCCATCCAAAGTCTGACAAAAATAATTTAATATCATAGCAGCCCCTGTATTAGTTGTTTACCCACCTCCCAAAAGAACTAGAAATTATCTGCAATCTACTATCTAGAAAAAAACATGATACATCATAAAATCAGGTGCGGACAGAAGGTCGTATCAGTGTCACATGTATTAGATAGTATATGAGAGTTTTACCTTAGTTGTCTAAAAATCTAAGGAAACTTAGAAGAAAGCACGCTCTACTCTTAGCTGTATGATAAAGCACAAAAAAGCAGATCATCCCTTTTAGTTGATCTTGTAAGATACTGGATTGTTAATAAAACAACACTGAACTTAATTTGGTTTACAGTTGTAAACACTGACCAGACAAGGATGTGATTTGGACTTATCTAACTTGTCTCTGTGACCACACAACTGGTGCAACACTACAATCTCAAAAGACAGCTGTGTGCCCCATTCACAACACCTAGAGCAGACTTGTCAAACTCCTAAGGGGAAATAGAGGCACCAACTCAGAACACAATTAAGAGAATGCCAATCAAACCATCAATACCAAAATATTTCCTAAATGTCCACTAATATATGAAGAAAAGTCTAATTTTGCCTTTAAAGCAGTGCAGGGGACAACATTATATCTGCAGACAGAACTTTTATTTTGTCACAACAGTGAAATCCGATCCCTTGAGCAAGCTGTGGGTATTGCTTGCCCTGTGAATTCTCATGTGTTTCCAAAAAGGTGATAATATTAGCATTGTCCCCCCAACTCTCACAGACAATTGAGTTTGCATGAGTGAATATAAGGGTGTGGGGTGGCTAGCATCAGTGAGTCACAAGCATCACTTTAAAATATAATGAAAACCTTTAACTGAGTGACTGCCTGGATTAAGTCAAGCTCAGTAAACAATCACTTTCTTTTAAAACTGCTCATTGCTTTTACTAAATATTCTGAACTTCATAAAGGAACACTGTTTCAAATGTGTCGCTACATATTTAGGCACCTGAAGACTGAAGTTTGTGTTTTACAATGTAGTCAGGAAAGTGAGCGTTTTAACATTCTAACAACTTCCTGCTCTAAACAGGTCAAAGTTCGTAACTGTCTTAATAGCTCTACAGCTTTGTGATCATTAAGAATTATGAGCTTTCAAACCAAAAGGGCTCGAGACTTCATTCTGTAGTTCTGGTGAAGCTTAACTGTTTTAGCGGGAACCCTCTATAGTACGACAGCATGGATCTTATCCCATAAGTGAACAACTAGGAAAAAAAGTCACAAAAGCTTCCCTACAAACTGCAACACTGTTAACAGCAGTGAAATTCAGACACTTAAATCCTGAGAACCCTACAACCATCTGTACAGCAGCAAAGCACCCTGAACCATTACATAAGCTAGTCATTCAAGAAAAAAATATATATATAAATAAACAGTAAAGCAAAATATAAAGAAACACATATAAAGCATCTCAAACGCTCAGTATCAGCAAGTGTTAACCAACTGATACGAAGTTACCCTAAACACAAACAAACAAAATTACCATTAATCCCCCCAATCTATAAGCACACATTAGTTTTTAAACTGTACCTTACTATCAAGAGTTCAGAAAAAGTTGAGTTAACTTACTTTTGAAATGAGAGATTTCCTTACCACCGAAATAAATATAGGTATTTCAAAGCATATGAAGAAAACATGTAACTGAATGTCATTGTAATAATAAAGAAAACAGTCATTTATCTTTCAACCTTTTCTTCTTCTCTGAAGATTTCCAAGATCCATCATCCGCAATTCTTTTTAATGAAGTGCTTGTCCATTCCATTTCCTTTATTTTATCTATTATTTTTTTGTTTTTATAAAAGAAATAGCAGAGTCAAGGTCATCAAAGGTTTTAATTCCATCTGTAAGAAATAATTTCAGTCTGGCTGGAAGCAGGAGATGCACTTTTATCTGATTCTTTTTGAGTTCTTTTATAAGAGGTTGAAAGTGC
Source organism: Protopterus annectens (assembly GCF_019279795.1). NCBI lineage: Eukaryota > Metazoa > Chordata > Ceratodontiformes > Protopteridae > Protopterus > Protopterus annectens. The sequence continues at coordinate 1,880,238,590 of NC_056735.1, read as the reverse complement.
TTTCTTTTGGAAATAGCTGCAGAAGAATAGTCATTATCAAAGCACACAGTACTATCATATATTTTTATAGGAGATTTGGACCATGAAGTTTTCAACACTAGTTTTTTATCTTGAGTTGAAATTAATTTCACTATAACAGATCTGGGAACATTTTTATTTGAAGACGAGACAAGGGATCTGTGTGCCCTTTCAATCCCATATGAAAGGGCTTCAGGAAGATTCAAAACAGTTTGTAACCATGTAGTTAAAAAATTAGTTCCTTCTATGTTGTTTGGCAGACCAAAAATCTGTATATTATTCCTTCGTGATCTGTTTTCTAAATCATGTAATTTATTTTGTAGGACAGTGTTCTGTTTCAAAAGAAATTCAATGTGATTCTCGCCCTCCTGAAGTCTTCCATCCACATCAGTGAGAGACTGCTCTATGTCAGAAATTTGGGATTTCTGAAGCTGCAGTTCTTTATAAATTAAGTCCATCTGCTTTGAACATTTCTGTTAAAAAATATCTATTTTTGTGTCCATTTTGTCTAATTTTAAAGACATCTCTTGCAGAGTAGAAGACAAAGATAAAAGCTCTTTCTTAAGAGAAGATTCTGAAGAATTGCTCTTAGTGTGACTCATCTCTCAGTCAAAGAAGTTGTAGATATTTGTCTGAAGATTTTGACAGGAAAAATTCAGAAAAAAAGATTATAATTTTTCAATGCAATCCACAAATAGGTTGATAGGAGTTGAAATATGTCAAAATAAGTCCATTTAGATTGTTTTTGAACTTTAATTCCTGTCAAGAATATGAAAACTGGCAGAGCTGAAAAAATGCTGCTAGTCAGTGCCCATCTTGGCCATGCCCCCATCAAGAGACTAATTACATTCTTGAAAGAAAACACAGATGTGGAAAACGGTCCAACATTTTCAACCAAGGTCTATTATGTATATCTATATCTTTATCTGTATCTTTATCTGGGTTCACTTCTAAATCTTGAAAGCCCAAAATCCTGAAACCCAAAATCCTGAGACCAAAATCTTGAAAGTTCAAAATACTGAAAACTCAAAATACTGAATCTCATAATACTGAAAACACACAGGACACCAACACTTACTATATTCCAGCACAAGTACATACAGAAACAAAAGACAAACCATATTACTTTTCTCCAAGTATAATTGGCTTGCCCCTCTGCTTCTAGTTGAAGGGTAATATGTTTCTGTTTGCAATTTGAGAGTCATGCTGCTCAATGCTAAAAGTCTAAAACTCAAAATGCAATTGCTCGAAGTAGTCCTTAAAATGGAGAACATCAACATTTGTGCTGTAACAGAGACCTGGTTCAAGGCAGCAGAAAGCACCCCTGCACTACCAGACTACAACTCATTCCACAACTTTCGGCCCCAGAACTTGGACTGAAGCTCCAAAGGCAGTGGTGTCTCCATATTCATAAAGGATACGCACATCTCCAGACTGGTAGCAGAACATAACGCATCTGAGATACTTCAGGTGCAACTAACATTGGGTAAGACAGCGATTCAGGTCGTAGCCTGCTATAGGTCCCCAGCTATGTCCCAAGATTCACACTCCACATTTCTAAGCACCCTGGAGAATATTAGGGTCCAACCTAACACTCTCATATTGGGCAACTTCAACTACCCATCCAGTAACTGGGAAAACTACTCATGTACCAATACACTTGTCCAACGCTTTCTGGAATTCATTAATTCCAATGCCCTGGACCAACTTGTTCTTACCCCCACTAGAGGTAGCAACATCCTTAACCTGGTCATTACTAACATGGGCGACTGTTGCTTCACACCAATAGTCAACTCCTCCCTGGTTAGATCCGATCACAAGCTAATCACCTTGGAAATCCACATCCCTCCCACCCCCCCAACAAAGGTAACCACCATGAAAAACTTTTCCAAAGCTAACTTTGGGCTCTAAAAACACAGGTGGCTAACTTTACAGCACCCATGCAAATGGAGAATAGTTGCATGACCGCCATATCATACACCAATGCACTGTACAAACACGTACACAAATGCATGGATCTCGCCATACCCAATAGAACTAAGATGCTCTCCTCAAAAAAAAGGAAGCCAATCTGGTGGTCCCCTGCCATAAACAAACTCTGCAACAGAAGGAGGAAACTGATGCAGAATAAGGTGAAGTCCCAAGACTGGAAAGACACCCTTATCAGCCTCAGCAAAAGGTTGAGATCCTTCATCAAATCCTCTAAAGCTAGCTATGAAATCAGAATTGCAGCAGATAGTAAAGACAACCACAAGGACTTCCATAGTTATGTAAAGAATCTCCAACCAGATTTGCTCTGGGCTACTGCCAATGGTATCTCCTATACCAAGCCAACAGAGATTGCAAATATACTGGTGAACAGATTCAGTGCTAACTTTACCCCTCTCCCCCCCAAAGGACCAATCACAATACCAGTAGATTGCCAGGCACCCAGTATTACTGCTGCACAGGTTAAAACAGCACTGTCCAAGGCCAAGAATACAGCTTCTATGGGACCTGACAGTATCCCTGGCTGTGTTCTACATGAACTACAGAGTGAACTGGCACCTCACCTGTGTGCCCTGTTCAATCACAGCTTTGTCCCCACTGAATGGTGCACTACTACAGTCATCCCTCTCCACAAAGGAGGAGCAACTACAGACCCCTGGAACTATCCTGACGAGTCTGATATGTAAAGCTATGGAATGCATCATCATGGACCTAATAAACAAGGATATAGGGAATCTCCAAACTCTGGATCCTACACAGTTTGGTTTTGTGAAGGGTAGATCATGCCTGCTCAACTTGGTTGACTTCTTTGAGTCAATCACCAGAGCTGTAGATGAAGGTAAGGTGGTTCATACAGCCTACCTTGATCTGGCCAAGGCCTTTGATACCATTCCCCCCTCAGGAATCATAGAAAAACTTACTAAGCTAAGCATCAACCCCTATATCACTAGGTGGGTTGCAAACTGGCTCACAGATAGAACCCACAGTGTAAAAGTAGCTGACTCCAAGTCAGACCGCTGACCAGTCACGAGTGGAGTCCCACTGGGTCCAGTCCTGGGTCCTCTCCTGTTTGGTATCTACTTCTCTGAAGTCCAGGCCAACACAAAGGGACTCTGGCTGACAAAGTTTGCAGATGATTGCAAGTTGGGAGCTATTATTAACTCCCAAAGTGATGCTGACATCCTACAGAAAGGCCTCACTGAGACCAATGACTGGTGTCAGAACCATGACTTTAAGCTCAATGCCAAAAAATGTGTCTTCATCCCCTTTGGGAAAAACCCAGTTCCCTTGAATTACCACATTGATGATAGTCCACTGAACACAGAAAGCGTTATAAGAGATCTGGGAACACAGGTTGACAGAAACCTCTCTTTTGACCACCACGTTGCCACTGTGGTCAGAAAGTCCTTCTATGTGGCACATCTCATTACTAAGGGTTTTGCATCCAGGAAGAAAGAAGTCATTGTCTCCCTCTACTCTTCCCTCATTAGGCCAATCATCGAGTAAAACGCCCCATTTGGCATGTACCGCACTAGACACTTGCAACAACTGGAGAAGCCGCAAAAGTACCTCACAAAGAGGATCCTAGGCCTTAAACACTTGTCCTATATGGGCAGACTTAAAAAACTCCAACTATTCTTTGTCTCATATCGCCTACTTAGAGGCGATCTCTGCTTGACTTACAAAGCCATGTCTGACCCAGCTCTGTTAGAAATGCTACATCTAAAGAAATCACAATCCCTCTGCACCACATGCTCCAGAGACCTCAGCCTCACTACCACAATCAACAGAACATGCTGGATGGACAGGTTCATAACCCAGAGACTGCCCATGCTATGGAGTAGACTTCCCATACATATCAAGAAGAGCACCTCACTGGCCCTCTTTAAGAGAACTCTTGATGAGTGGATGGGAAATAGAAAATTCACCCCAGGGATCACTCAAGGGGCTCTACTCGACAGAAGCACTAGGAACTAAGGTTGGGTGGCACGATGCCAGGGTAATCCTATGGGCTAGGCTTGTAAAGGCTCTCGGGCCATTAGCCTAGTACACACCTATTAACCTATGAACATATGTACTTGTGCTAAAATATATATCCTGTGTGTTTTCAGTATTATGAGATTCAGTATTTTGAGTTTTCAGTATTTTGAACTTTCAAGATGTTGGTCTCAGGATTTTGGGCTTTCAGGATTTAGAAGTAAACTCCCTATAGCTATATCTTCTTATCTTCTTATTACTAGCTATCACTATGTATAACACACACATATAACCACACAAAACCACACACACACACACACACACACACACACACACACACACACACACACACACACACACACACACACATACACACATGCACACACACACACGCACACACACACACACACACACACACACACACACACACACACACACACACACACACACACACACACACACACACACGCACACATGCACACACGCACACACACATATACACACGGCCTACAAATTGTCCATTTGGGACCCTGATTGACAAATACGATTGTAAAGTGCAAATATTTGGTTAAATTGCATTAAAAATGTTTTTCCTTATTGCAACCAAGAAAAAAATAAGGCAGATTGACTAAATAGATGGATATTTCAAACACTAATGGACTACATTGTCAATTCTAATACGTCAGACATTTCTTCTACCAGAAAGACAATGGTCTTTTTACCAAAGCAACTCATGGAAATAACGTCAAGGTGAACCAGACTTCTGACTGTATTTCTGTATGCAGTCCTTTAGTGCTGAGACTACTAATTTTGTCTGCTGTAATGTGGGATCTGAAGTTTGGACAAAACCTGTACAACTCAAAACAGTTTTGCAGAAGTATACTTCCAAGAGAGTTGACAATAGCATCTAAAGGCATTGTTTTTTCACTCATGCAAACTCAAGGAACAAGAACCCTATAGCATGTTTCTGAATGCAGTCATTTAAGACTGTTAGCTTCTGATGCACTATGTGGGATTTCATGTTAGGCAAAATCTGTAAAGCTGAAGGAGTTTACAAAGCTGTGTTTCCAGGAGAGGTGACAGTAATTTCTATAGGGTAATGTTCGTACTCCTATAAACTCAGGGAACAAGAAAAATCCAACAGGCTTTTTTAAACCATAATTTCTGTGCAGAGAGGGGAAACAATGCCATTTCATGCTTGCAATTACTAAAGTATACATCATAATATGGGACCCCAGATCTATGCAAGTTACTGTATATTATATTAAAACTTGATAGTGATTTTACTTATTTGCGCATGAAAATTTATAGCACTACATTTTACTTTTGCAATATAAACATACACATTAAGAGAGATGATATCTACTATTTTATTTAAACACATGGCATGTGCCATCTGCTTTTATTTTTACTTATTGCTAAACTTACAACCAGAAGACTGGGTGCTTAAGTAGAATAGACACTTGAGTTGTATTTATTATTGTCTCATTTTGTAATAACTTTGTTACTGCCCTGTTGGATAATGGATATAATAACTGCTAAGATAAACTGGCAGCACCCTAACCTACTGTTGCAACTTGTGTAGAAGATAATTTTCTCTCAGATATAGAAGTCTGTATCTACTAGAAGTAATACAGTTCTGGCATACATAGAGTAATTAATATTCAAGCAATTAAATGTTTTAGAATAAACAAAACCTCTGTGAATTTAGAGGTACAAGTAATCTCCCAGGTGTGGACTCTTCAAGCTGACGTACCAACTATTGAGACAAAATGAAAGGCAGGGCATGATGATCCTTACTTTGGAACAATGGGTATTTGTCAGTTAAATGAACACTGTATGACAGTATATTGTCTTTTTTTCATGGTTTTCTTTCAATTCAGCCATGAAGGCAAGTAAGGCTGTGGTCAGTGCAAAGCTCTTCACAAAGGCACCATGGTCTCACATGCACATCTGTAGGTTATACAAACTTCTGGTCCACAACGCTACACATTCCTGTTTTCCTAACAGTTAGTGTCATGTTTTTTTTAATTTTATTACATTATTTTGTTTCATTTTTGAGAACAGTAGGTCAGATCTACTTTCAGTTTGAACACATAAATCCATGACCCCAATTCCAAAAGATTTGCTCTCAGTGTAAGTGACTTCTTAAACTGAGAGCAGGCTGAGAACAGATGTTTTGGAATCATATCTCTACTGTAAGCCTGTTTATAGATAGGCCTTACACTGAAGTGAGTCACTTATACTGACATGTCTTTCGGAATCAGGGCAGACTTACACTGACAGCAACTCTTTTGGAATCTGGCCCCATATGCAACAATTTAAAACATTTTTCTACTAAGCTAATACACATTTCCTATATAAAGCATTTTAAATCTGTCTGGTGAAATTTTCAGTAACAGATTCAAATTATGCTGTTTTTCAGTTGTCACTCTGCGCTTCATGAATTTCTTGGCAAATGCCTAAACGTTAAGTTATGAATGAGGATAACTATTGCATTATTTGTCTATAACTAATGTATTTACCCCTAAGTTGAAGTCTAAAAGAGTCATTAAAGCTTGAGTAGGTAAATGACAATAGTATTAACACCTGAATGATGTTATTGCTGTTATTTAATGGATACATTTTGAAGAGATTTGACTTTTTTTTAAAATAACGGTATTAACTGAACTATTTTTTTTTGCCTAATAGTGTAACCTTCAGGATAGGTAATACTGATGCACATAAATGTATGTTTAATACTATATGTGTTTTTATTGTTGTCGGTGTCATCATGTCAGCATTGTATGTTAAAACTTCATGCTGTGCCTCTCAATAGGGGAGTCCCTCCATAACAGTAATATATATGCAGTAAAATTTTACTATGCTTGAAGACTCCAGAATGTGATATGGAAATATACAGTCACAGTTGATTACATTTTTTTTTAAATTATAGGGTTTCATTTGAAACACAAATAACTGTAACAAATAAAATAAATAATCACTTTGCAAGGTTGATGTGGTATGTGTAACAGCAATATGTCTACTCTGCTGAAATGGCATTAGAGATTTATTTTATGATGTAGGATATCCTACTGTCCAACTAGTGGGTTTTCCCAATAGTAATGTTGTAGTGTATCTCAGTAAAAGAAGTGCCAGATAGCAAAGGTATTTCAAGACGGGGACAATTACCATGGTCATTGTATAATTTATAGCAATGAGATATAACTCAATAAAAGAGTATGCCTGGAATTCAGAATCATTTGCTGCATTGTGTTCGGCAATTGTGTGACAAGTGGCCATGTACAAGGTGTGTGTGTTTCAGAGTCCCATGACTATACCCCTCAACCTCTTAGGTTATGGACAGATTTTAGAAATTGTTCTTATAAACTGAAAAAGTTAATAACAGGATTTGTGTTAGCATGCATTTTCTGAAGATATAAAGATTGAAACTCAACTGTATGTCATTATTTGGTGACTTCAATCCTTGACAGTTTGCTGGTAAAACACAAATTTTATGAGGAACAGATAAAACATATGAGGCAAAAATCTGGACATTCTGTAAAAACCTAGAAAGTTAGAGGTATGCCCCCGGCCACGAGCAGAGTAGGCCAAGCAACATAGGTGGTCCTAGTATATGCTAATTGCAGTATTAAGACATAGTAATGAGCAACACTATTAAAATGAGTGTCTCAATGCATGCAAATGAGGGAAAACAAGATGGTAGAGTGATTCAAAAATATATAAAGTCCACTACACAAAGCATTATCAGCAGTGAGTTTGACTGCAGTGAAATCCTGGTTTTAATGCAGGAGAGTAGTGGAATTATGTTAGGGATAGCCACAGCCTTAGCTAACATGTATATGTAGTGGGTAATTATTGTTGCTAGTAACTGCCCTGTTAACCGTCATCTCATAGGTTCATAGGTAAGTAATAGGCTAGCTGTCTTTGTGGGTGATTTTAATTATAACCAATTTCCCTCAAAGGTGAGAATCAAACCCCCAGTCTAGTTCTTCATAACCAATTGTCATTATCCCGATGCCTAAAAAGCATCTCCCTTGGAGGTTCTATGTCATCCAATTGCACTTAACATTTTATGATCTTCACAACACCAACATTTTAAGCTGGTACCATGCAAAAAGAGGCACTGTATAAGAGTTTGTAGGCATGTGTAGGCCTCATCTACAGGCTCATGGGAGTTGTAGATTACTTATCCCTGTGTATACCAAGGTATGTGAGGCTTTATGAATACTAGCCACAGGTGAGCACACAGTGGAGGTATGCCAGGATCAGCTTGTAAAATACTCCATCCGGTTTTCGATGCCATGTTGCAGCATGTGGAGGAGCATGTATGGTTTCTCTGTGCCAAAGAGGAGAGAGCCAACACATTGCAGAATTTCAATAATGTAGTCCATTTCCGTGTGGTACCGGAGATTGTACACTGTACCTCCTCTGAAATAAGGTTATAACTGGTGAGCTGGGGAGAAGGTATTTGAACTGTAAAGGTATCACTCTGTCAGTGGCCAGGTGTTTGGTAATGCACAGGGTATTATTTACAATGTGTCTGCAGGCCACCAAGGCAGCTATCGAGATGTCAATAAAATGCAAACATGTTACTTGTATAAATGGTTTGTGAGGGGTGACTTTCATCAGGGGTATCTTATTGACAATGCCAGATATACCCAGAAGCCCTGATTTATGACACCTATCAGAAATGCACAGAAAATTACAGATAAAGGATACAGCTATGCTCTATCATAAACCTGGGTCAGGCACAGTATGACCTGATACCAAAAAGTGGCAGCAGCTGGCACATAGATTTGACCTATAGTAAAGCATATGCACTACAGTAAATGTGCTTCATGCAAAACCACAGCCAGACTGTGCTTATACTTGCATAGGCTGGCCACACTGTGCATCAGGCATAGACAGCACAAGTAACAAATTACAGTGGGCAGGGCACAGCTGTCACACCTAAATTGTAGGAAACACATGAATTCAGTGTCAGGAACAACAACAAAGAGATCAGACAAAATAATTATGTCTTAGGATAACAATAGCAAAACAGACTTGGGGCATCCCCAACAGATACTTTAGAGGTACACTGCAGCTCAGCTCTAAGGTCTAGCACACCACTGTGGGAAAGAAATGAGTCACGTCCTCCAAGCAGAGTAGCCAGAAACTCCTCCAACTCTGTCAGTGGTGGTTTGACTGACCACCCTCTTCCCATTCCCCTACTATCCTATGCAAGTCAGGTAGCATATTGTTTGTCATGAATTATGTCAGTGACCCTGCATCTGACCTGTTCATAGTTGTGGTCCTGGTGACCAACAGTATTAATATCTGATAATAATATATCCTGTCAAGCTAGGTCACAATAGGTCAGGTTAGCATTGTCCTGGCTGAATAGCCATCAGCAATGGAGATGGAGGGTCTGCAACAAGACTTCATTCTCTGCATGGGAGAACTTGCTTTTCCATATCCCTTCTTTGCCAGACATGATGTTAGGTGGAGAAAGAGTATACTGTGTGGGTAGGCCACTAAGGAATGCTTGTTAAATGAATGTAGTGCAACACTCAGCCTGTGTTTTGGTTATGCTAATATCTACACAACAGTTTGCTATAGTTCCATACCCTTATAATACGGCAAAGGCACAGGCCAACTCCCCATTCCTCCCTCCTCACAGCAACAATCCCCCAAGCAGCTTACCCATAACTATACATTACAACAACAACAAAAATCACCCAGAAAACCCCCAGTTATTTACTTGCTATGCTCCCCATGAAAAGATTCATAGTTACCCAAGCACAAAACAGACATCACTTGAAGCTGTAGTAATAAACTGACTGTCTGTTGGCAACATGACCTTCCATTCTTTGCAAGCTAACCTGTATAACTTCATCTTGTGTTATTTTTCATGTCTGTACAACATTCAAGCCAGTATTGAATTGCACATCATACAACAGTAAAAAAAACACATCAGATGTGCTGATACATGATGACTGCAGTGGTTAAGCATTTCCCCCTTATATGTTTAGCATTGTTCTTTACGCTGGGCAGCAGTTAGAATACAGCAGTACACCCCACCCCTGGTACTTTGGCAAGTGACTGCCATGTACAGTTCTGTGTGTCCAAGCATATCCTAGCCTGTGTTGACCTGGCACCTTTATATACTGCATTAAAGCATTTCTATGGGGGTGTCTCCTCTTACCTTTTTCATTAGTTGTACAACTTCTTATTTTCCTTGTGTAGTTTAGTCTTGCTACAGACTTTGCATCACACACTGAAAATATGTTTCCCCACACTATTTGCATAATAAGTATTTAATTTAAGGACTGCAGAAAAATACATTTGTAAGGAAAATGTGGAAACTACCATAAACAGTTTGTGTTACTGTTTTTCTCCCCCTCACTCAGCTTCACACAGATCTAGATGGTGTGTAGTCAATGCTTTATGTCCTCTACCATAGCACAATGATCTCTAAGTGGTTGCTGATGTTTATACCACATAGATTTGGGCCTCTGAGCTTTATGATTATGCACATGAGGGCACAGCGTATGAATGTTTCTGAGCAGCTCATTCCACACATAGCAGCTGGAGGTAAATTGTCATGTGCAGATTTACTTGGTGTCATGCACCCAATGAGTACATGCTATGTGCATTGACCATGCATGGCTCATTGTACACATAGCAGCTGGAGGTAAATTCTCATGTGCAGATTTACTTGGTGTCATGCACCCAATGAGTACATGCTATGTGCATTGACCATGCATGGGTGGGTTAATAAGAAAAAGAGGGTCATTGCAAACCTGTGGACAATGGTGTTGCTAAAGAGCAATGCTAATCAAATAGTTTAGTAGCATGATACACAGCACGACAGCTGATGCAATATCTCACACTTTACATTCAGATTTACCACACAGTGATACGGGCAAAGGCAATGTCACATTCTGCCACAGTCCTTGCTATTAAGTAACTCTATGTTGCCCAATAATTCTTGGAACATGAAATGGGTCTGACCCAATGATTCCAGACATGTTTCTCTGGTATGAGATCTGAAGTATGGCCATGACTTCCTATGACACTGTTTTTGGCAGGATGGCCCTGTGGTGGCCTAAGGAGTCCAATATCTTAATATTTTACTACACAGAGACCACAGGAAGCACCTGCTTGGGAACTCCTATGAGGGTCTCCATTATAAGACAGATATCTAGCATTGTCTCAACAGGGTCATTAATGTCACAGGCATACATCACTATGGTGTGTAAGTGCAGGCACCACTATAGTGACATCCAGAGGTGCCATTAAGACCTTCTAAGCCAATGGAAAGAAGTGGTTAGACGGCATCTGAGATGTATTGCAAGTATGAGTTTCTAATCCTTATGTATTTGTTTTCTATCAAGCCAGTTTAGAGTGTACATTAATTACTTCTCTTTTTTATCTGCACTTTGCAGAGAATATTCTCCTATACTGAAGGGGTATGTCCTACCTTTCCAAATGTATGGGGATGAGTATACATGATATTTTTATCAAATAATGATAAAACTGTACTTCATTCCTCATTAAAATCTTTAAACTGTGTTAACAGTACTTACATACTGAAAGATTACTGATAGGAATTGTTTTGCTACACACTTTGTTAATTGCCTGTAATTGCTATTAAATAGTATGGCACTTTACATTGTCATGTATGGGTTTATGTCTTTGCTCATATGTTAGAGGTATAATGCATGATGCTGGATAAAGGAGAGTGGGACATAAAACCACATAATCTCATATGTTTTAGTAGTTCATAGTTATACTACATGGTTACACCAGACAGCAACAGGCAATTTAGTTATTATACCCTTCATTATTGCACCTGCTCAGTACAGTCAGGTAGCACATGACACCATATATCACTGCATTCCTATCTGTCAACTGTGAGACTCAATTATTTTTTTAAGTTGTTGTGATGGAGTAGTTGTTGTAAAATATTGTCATATTTATATGGTACGCATTCTGTATTTCATATGGTATCTCCATTTTCTCATTTACCCCTTTGCCACTAACTTTACTTTTTCGTTTATTTTTAACTACTTGTTATTTCCCACCATTTATTTTGAATTTCTGCACAGCAGCTGCCACAGCAGTGACACTGGCTCTGCTGTATTCACAGCCCCCATAGAGAGACATCTCCTAGAACACCTAGTACTGCACCATCTAGGACTGCCTCCGCATTATCTTACTCAGGTGAGGGTAACAGGGTCTTCTCCCTTATCCATAGTGGGGGCTCACCAGCCAGGTGGACAGTTTTTTCTGCTAATGCTTTGCCAGGAGTGATACATGCATCACCGTCAAGCAGTTGGCAGATGTGGTGGGGGAGTTAGTTGAGTGTTGCATATTGAAGACCACATTGACCAACTGGAAGGACTTCTCTTGAGACTTGTGAAGGCCCATCCCTGCCCAGTATTGGCAGCTCCTTCTGAGCCACATCTGAATGATGAAGAAACCAAAGCCAGTGTGTGATTTCCCCCACTGATTATGATATGGGCAGGGTAGTACAGAAAGGGTCTATATTATAACATCAAAGTGTCAGTACTTCGAATGTTCTAATATCGAACCCAATTCAGCGAACGGTGACAACACTGAACATTCAGAAAAGCGAATTATTTCCTAGGGAAAAAAAATGCTGTTCCAAAACACATACACATAACACAAGCACACCAAACAAACAGTAATCCACACACATACACCTAAAATCTTACATCTAACCCTACACTAAACTGTACATACACCACTAACTATCCACTTAACTTAACCCAAGCCCTAACCCTAAGGTCCATCACTATCGCACACTCACCTCACCCACGCCCTAACCCTAACTCACCTACCCCACCCTAACCCTCACGTCCACACAATCACACACTTACCTGAACCCAACCCGTAACATTCCACCACAGCGTTGAAAATAACGAAGTAACAGAAATGGACAACCAAATTCTTTCCCTGGGAAAAAAATTGGTTTTCTGCAGCTTCGCTATTTTCAGCTTTCGCTGAATACGGTTCAGTATTAGAACATTCGATGTTCTGAAACATCAATGCTCTAATATAGACCCATGCAGAAAAACTATACTCATTCTATCTCCCATCAAATTTTTGCCCTCCCTTTTCTGTCCTTGTTTGTTGTCTAACCTATCCCATTATCTTCCTTTAGTTTATCTGCTGTCTAAAGCTCAACTGTCATCCTCCCTTCTTAATGTGTCAGTACCTACCTCCCCTGTCAGGCTTGTCTGTCTCATGTGTTTGTGCATTTGCCCCTGCTACCTTCTTTCACCCTGTTACAATACCTTAACCTTTTTTATATACTTCCCCATGATTTCCCTCCTTGGAAAATAAATGGGCACCGATCCTACAAAGCCTATTATACTTCCTTTCCGTCCCCCATCATAATTATTCCTTACATGTTTCCTCTGCATGCTTCCCTTTGCTTCCTTTTCTCTTTTTCCTGCTAATCAGTACTTGCATTTCCTTTCCCTCATCTGGTCAAAAAAAAGTGCAGTAGACCCTTTTATACAAGTCCTCCCTGAGGGAAGCCTCAGCTTCTTATCTCATGTAGTCCATTCAGCTAAGCTGTAACTATGGCAGGGTAAAGGGGGCATCTGCCCTGGGCACAAATTATTAGGGGATGTGATTAGCAGGCGTTTATGATGCATGAGTGCAATACCTATATGATTTATGAAGGTACAAGCACTGCAGTGCCCTGACTTGATATCACATTATATCAAATGGAACCACCCACTCTAATCCTGAGGATATTGCAGACATGATAGTAGACACATTTAGCTTAAATTTCTGTCCTCTATCCCTCATACTTTGTCTCCAACAAGAACAACAACCAGTCAGAAGCTCCCTCTATAATTACTTTGGAATAAGTACTAAAAGATCTCTGCAGATCCAAAACCCTATGCCTATGAATCCAGACAACAAACCATGCTATTTACACTTCAGTTGGAAATAATGCATCACAGGCCCTTGTAAACATATGTAGCTTTGGCCACTTCACTGTTTATGTACCTGAAGCTTGGAGAAGAGTTGCTGTTATTCCACCTTTGTAAATAAGAATACTGGCAGATTACAATGCCATGATCCAAAACAAAGTTGGCTTTGTGAAGAGTAGATCTTCCCTATTTAATCTGGTTGACATTTTAGAAAGAGTCCAAGAGGCACTAGATGAAGGCAAACTGGTAGACCCCACTTACCTATATTTTGTGAAGGCTTTCAAAATTATCCCACCCTCTGGCATTATTTACAAGTTGACTTTGCTAAATATAAATTCTTACAAAACTCACTGGATAGCAAGCAGACTAATAGACAGACCACATACAGTCATGGTTGGTTGCACATTTCATTCAGAGAAATTGCTACCATTGGTATTACCCAGACTCCATTTTGGTACACCTAGCCTTTAATATATACTTTGCTGTTGTCAAAGCTGATGTTAAGGGTCTCTTTTTGAACATGTTTGCTGGTGCCTGCAAACTCAAGCTGTCAACAACACTGCCAATGATGCCTAAATCCTCTAAAGACAGATTTACTGTTTCGCTATGTTAAATGGGTTTAACATAGCGAGACAGCTTTAAAATAAGCAACGGACATGTTCATAAGGAAATCCTTCTAACTAGCTTAAATAATTACTAATGATGTATTGTCTGGGTCACTTTGTAGCTCTGTATTAAAATATAATGCCCTCTTTAGCATGTCTCTGTCCAAGCATATAGTCCACCTAGAAAAAAAATATGTATAATATAGAACATAGTAAAGACCTACCACTTCTATGTGGAAGTCTCTGCCAGGCCTACAAGCCTGCAAATGATCCTATCCTGCTTGACCTCCTATACATTTGTTAGACTGGAAAAAACACAAATACCCACTCTAGGGGCCTACAATATCCATTGTAATATGCACAGGATGATCAGGATCTGTTTTTGGAATCAATATCTCCCCAAAGGATGCTCTATCTTTGGAATAAGCTCCTACTCCACATCAAAGTAGGTCTGTCACACTCTGTAAATCAAACTTGGACAAATGGATGGATAACTTAAAGCATATTTGACTTAATAACATATACACATCAGCACAGTTGGTGTAATGGTTAAGGCCTTTGCCTCCCATGTGCAAGGCTCAATCGTGACCTCCAGCTATACACATGTGGAGTTTAGATGGCTATCTTTCTCTCAGTAGGGTTCCTTCCACATCCCTAAAGCATGCTGCCTGTTTCCATCTCAAACTCATCCAAATGGAGATGAGGGGAAACAGCATAGACTCCAGGTGGTGCCTATCAGGGGAAGAGTTGTTTAGCTCAATCACGTTAGGCATTAACAGTGATGTGCAGTATTCGCTAGATGGTAAAACATGGATCAACAGAATGACTAGCCACTTCACGGTGTAAAAGTCGGCTCTGGGTGATAAAGCTATATTGGCTAATGTCCCCAAAATGGGTATGGGTATTTGCCAATGACAAAGCTATGCCAATAGTAGGAATGGTCTATGTGCCTCTGTTGACAAGTATGTGTCATCCATGACATCCAGCAACCCAACATTCTGAGTCTTAAGCTACTGGCAAGCCAGTGCCCATTTGGTCAGCTTAGGTTACCCGGGATAGGTCTACTGAGTGAAAGCTGGATGTAAAACCAATCACCTAACAGAAGGGGTTCCAATGGGAGTTGGTGTGCATCAGGGTTCATCTCTGAGCTCACTGTTGTTCATACTGGTGATGCACTACATTAACAAACAGGCCGGGGGGGGCAGCATGAAGATGAGATGGCACTGCAAGCAGACTCTGAACAAGAATTCCAGCAAATGGTAGAGAAATGGAATGAAAAACAAAAGGCACATGGGATGAAACTGAGTGCAGACAAGAGAGTTGTCATCAGTAGATGGAAGAAATCTGAAGAAGCTGAAAACTGAGATAGGAAAACAGTGAAACAAGTTGACAGCATCAAGTGGCTGGGATGGGTTGTTGAGGAGGAGGAAACTTTGAATGAGGAGGTCAATGCTAGAATCAGAGGGGCTACAGCCAGCTGGCACCAAGTATCAGGGGTCTTATGTGACAGAAGAATGCAAACAAAGGTGAATAGTAAGTTGTACAAAAAGATGGTGTAGCTAGTACTACTGTATGGTACAGAAACCTGGGCAGTGAAGGTAGAGCAGTTCAGGAAGCTAGAGGTGATGCAAATGAAATACCTGAGAGCAGTGGTAGGATGCACACTGTAGGATAGATGAAGAAATGAGGACATTACAGCAGAAGCCAAAGTGTCTCCAATTGCAGATAGACAAAAAGAACACATTATGGTGGTTCTGGCACATGTGCAGATAGTCAGACGACAATCTGGAGAAGATGATTTGGGAAGGACAGGAAGATGGCAAAAAGAAACCAGAGCAACCAGCAAAGAGATGGTTGGATTGCATGAGTGAAGACTCCTGACAGTCAGGCATGACCATCAAAGAAGGTAGGAGATTGGCACTGAATCAAGAAAGATGATGACACCCTGATCCCATGTAGAAAATAAGGGAAGGCATTTGATAATAATAATGATGATAATATAATAACACAAACATAAACCAAAGCTGAAATCTAAAACTACACTTTCTACTCAAAAAGCACTAATACCTCAGCCAGAAAGCCTAAAACAAGTATAGCAAGGGACTGTGTAAACCAAAAAATAAAAATCAAACTGAGAAACTATGAAACGGTCACAGGACAAAACCAAGAGCGAACCTGCATTCTGTTCTCATCAATATGCTATTAGTAGAATGAAATTAGGCAATGCACTTGCCAAACATATTCTAAAGTGTAGTAACCATAGCTTTACATTTGCAGTCATTGACCAGGTTAATCAAACTAAAAGAGGGGGTCCAGCTTGTTTGCAGTTGGAAGAATTGGAGTTAGAATGGCAAATAAGGCTTAATGCTTATAATTTCCCTGGTCTAAATGAATCCTGCTCAATTGCTAGTGTATTAAAACTCAAGAGCTTGAAACGCTGATGATGCCCTTATGTTTACAAATTTGTTTTATAACTTTGTTGTTATTACTTTTTATTTATTATTATCATTATCATTATTATTTTTTCTTTTTTCATGTGCAAGGTTTTAAAGGGTCCTACCAACTGTTGACTTTATGGAGTCATAGGTTATACAGACACATATGTTTGCATTAAGCACTATTGTGCATTGTTAGTTTATCTACGTAATGTACGTTATATCATTTTTAATATACATAAAGTGTATAATTTGATATTATATGCATACATATGTAGCTATAATATTTTAGTTTTAGGTTAGTTACTATTAAGTGGTAGCTTATATATATATATATATATATATATATATATATATATATATATATATATATATATTTAGAGTAAAGAGTTCATTATATGTCACTTTGAGCTACTTATATAACTGTAGCTTTAAGAAAAAGAAAGGCGGGTTATTTGAAAGTTTAATTGAAAACTTGACTGTTTGGTCTATATAAACCTGACTTGTATATGTGTTTAGTTTTTCTGATGAAGTGTACTCATCGAGTGCACAAAAAGCGCTTCAAATAAATAACAGTTGATTTAGTGAATGCAGGTTCGCTCTTGGTTTTGTCCTGTGACCGTTTCATAGTTTCATAGCAAGGGACTGCTTTATATTCACTAAAATCAATTAAATAGCCAGTCAATAAAATAATCCAGCAATCAGTCAAAGAAAGTCAGAGAAACTGAGTATTCATTCATCTTAAAATATCAAAAACACATCAATGAATAAACAGACGACAAATACATGCCTGCATGCAAGCATAGGTAAGTCCCATATTTGATAATGTTCCTGGCTTCTGTTTTTTTTGACAATCAATATTATCAGTATATGATTGTTTATATTCTTTTACCATAATGTCCCAATCAATTGCCCCATTCATTGCCCTTATTCATGAAATTCTGATTCTTTTAACATAACAATTTTTTTCTTTAGTGATGTTTTTATAAATATTCACCTTCACATTTTCCGCACTTCTATCACTCTACGGAAACCTTATGTTTACACTTATAAAAATGTTATAAACTTTAAGACATAGATTTGCTAAGTGATAAATGCTTTAATGTGTTTTATGAGTAGCAACAAAATAAGAGGGAAAATTATACTCAATATCTATTAAAATAAATGTAATTTATTCTTCCCTATGTGTAATTGTAAGATTGTTCATTCTCGTGTTTATTGAGCTTGATTTTAAACAACTAAGTGTTAGATATCTGTCTTTGACTGGCAGATTGTTCCTTATTAATGACAGTATCCCCAGCGTTATTACATAAAAATTTCCAATATAATCCTGAAATTGTGATCTCCTTTTGATAGCATTTTCCTTATTCCTTTAAGTATAAAATGCCATCCACAATCTCATATTTGTTATGTGGTGCTCATGAGAATTAGAGGTGGCCATACTCTCCCCAGAGGAAGGGTAAGACAACCTGTGTCTGAGATAACATCTCTGTTTGAGTCACAGCAGAACAATAACATTAGTTACCAGCTCTCTTGGTGCAGAGGGATAAAGCCAGATTAGAACCCAGCTGACCTAATGTCAGTTAGTGACTCTGACACCTGCAGAAGATGGCATGAGAGAGGAGAGTATAATGAAGAGAAGGTGTCTTGTCCTCCCTCAGGGGAAGAAGACAAGAGGAGGATGTGCTTGAGCACACCTACCATAGTAGAATATCTAGTGGTGACTAGAGATACCATTATGGTTTCTGTCTATAAGTGGGGCAGAACCACTTGATTACATCCTTGTGGAGATGGTTACATATATTGTGATGGCACATTTTTACTGTCTCGCTATGTTAAATGGGTTTAACATAGCGAGACAGCTTTAAGATAAGCAACGGATATGTCCGTTGCTTATTTTAAAGCTGTCTCGCTATGTTAAACCCATTCAACATAGCGAAACAGTAAAAAGCAACGGAGATCTTGCTTTCTCCGTTGCTTTTTTTTTTTAAACCTGTCTCGCTATGTTAAATGGGTTTAACATAGCGAGACAGCTTTAAAATAAGCAGCGGAGATCTCCGTTGCTTATTTTAAAGCTGTCTCGCTATGTTAAGCCCATTTAACATAGCGAGGCAGGTTTACAAAAAAGCAACGGAGAAAGCAAGATCTCCATTGCTTTTTACACACTGTGTCACTATGTTAAAGGAGTTTAACATAGCGAGACAGCTTTAAAAAAAGCAACAGAGATCTCTGTTGCTTTTTTTAAACCTGTGTCGCTATGTTAAACTGTTTTAACATAGCGAGACAGTGTGTTTTAAAAGAGACTTATACTAATGGAAAAATTCCGGGCGACTGGAACTTTTTCCATTAGTATAAGTCGATTTACAATGTGCACGCTGGCCAATCAGCGTGCACGTTTTGGAATATTAATGGGGGGTCATGGTATAATAGGAAAATTATCACCTTCCAAAATGTATTTACAAAAATGGCACATGCCTCATTTCCAGGAATCCACTTTCTTGGTACCCACACTTTTTTCACTAACTCGACATTCAAAAATATTCTTAAAATTGCAGCCCTTCTTGTAAACAAAGGCAGGAGAAGTCCTAAGGTAACTATTCAAAACTGGATCTCAGAGACATTCCACCATGGAAATGAAAAGATCTAACTTAAACATTTTTCAGTTGTTCTTAAAGATGTCTTTAATGTCCCTTGAGTTGGAACTATAACTCAAAATTGTAGCCCTAGTATAATGTTTATCTCTGTCTTCAATTCCAAAATGACAGGCTCATGGACTCTACTTTCTGAATCTGCAAAATAAGGCTAACTGTTCCTTTTCTCTCCAATGTGACCACAAGTATAATTTTTCTGATTAAATTGAAGGGCTAACCCCCATTGGAAAACATATAACATAATTTGTCAACTTTTTTCTCATAGATGTCATCATCAGAAATCATTCTAGAAAGTCTTATAGTCTGTCCACTAACCAAGTTATTTTTCTGGCTAAATGGGTGACAATTGGTAAAATGTAAATGTAAGTTGGAAAATGTAGATTTCTTTTTTTTTTAAAACAAGTTTATTGTTTTTAACATACAACAGAAATATCATAACAATTTTATACAAGTAATTAAAATAGATATGATTATAACATTCAACAAACCAACCAAAGTATTTACAAAGACATCTATTACAATCAGATCAATTAATTAAACTAAAATACCATGCTATTGAAGTTAAGATTTTTTTAACAAGTTTTGTAAATTATCCCATACAATATAATAAGATGTTTTTATAGTAGTTCTTGACTTTATTGTACTCAATTCCATATGGCACACTATATTCATAACATTTTTAAATTCAATGAACGAAGGAGGTGTATCTGAAATCCAATTTCTGGTTATTATTTTTCTAGCCACTGCTAGAATAGACCATAACAAGGGAAGCTTAACCTTTTTAACACTTTGAGGTACAGGTGTGTTGAATAATATAAGAGATTTATAAATAATGAAATTATCTGTAAAAAGAGCCTGCAAAAATTCATTAATTGACTTCCAATATTCTTTCAATTTTATACAGTCATAAAACATATGAGCCCAGTCAGCATTAATTTCTACATTACATCTTTTACATAGATTATCTTTATTATTTATTTTATTCATCATCAAAGGTGTATAAAAGGATCTATGTAAAAATTTCCTTGTAAAAAGTCTCCAGACAATGGAAGACGTAGTTTTATAGGCAGATTCCAATATATATTGTTTATCTTGTTGATTTGGTGGGTCACCATTAATGGAAGTGAAATAATTCCAGTAGGTATCTACACTGTAAAAAGTTTCTTGTCTGATAATTTTATGTATGTATGAAAGCTTACCTTTATTAGAAACTTTATGTTGTAAATTTAATATCAAGTAATCAATCAGTGTTGGGATAGATTCTTTAACTGTTATAGACATTAGATCTATTTTATCAATGAGATGTTGTCTAAAGGTCTGAACCTCTAACCAGCAAGTTTCTCTTAGATCAAATTCTTGTTTTAAGAAGTCTAGATTTTTAACTTTGTTATCAGATATCAACTGATACCAGTACTTTAGATCATTATCTATAGCTAAATGAGTTCCTTCAGAAGTGAATGACAAAAGCATACCCCGAGTATGCATTATAGGGAATATAATAAAATTCCATTCCCTATATTTAGGATGCATGAATATAAAGTTACAATAGCTAATAATAATGTTTAATGGGTAACTAACTATATGTTTAGGTGTAATAGGTGAAGTACAAAATTCCTTTAGTAACCATAGCATGGAGTTATTTACAATCATATTTTTATGTGTTAAGGAGAATTTCATGAAGTGAATACTAATTAGCTCCCAGTAATCTTTCCATTTTGCAATATATGACTGATCTATTAATAAAGTAATAACTTTTACAATAGAAGAGATAGTATATAAATTAAAGTCTGGAAAAGAAATACCCCCTTGAGACCAGCTATTAATATGTTTCTTTAATGCAATCCTAGGTCTATTAGGTGCCCATAGGAAATTTAACATTAGTGTATTCAATTTCTTGATAATTATTTTTGTAGGTGGGAGTATTATTGATTATATTAAGTATAATATCTTGGGGAATATTATCATTTTAATAATTGTAAGTCTCTCTTCCATAGTAAAAAACATATTATTCCAGGTATTGAAAAGATTTTGTATATTAAGAAGACAGGTATTATAATTATTATGTATAATAGATTTAATATCTTTAGATAATATTATACCTAGATAAGTTATCTGACCTGAATTGGGTACATATTTAGTAAAATCACTAATGAGAACATTTTTTCATGCATATATAGGTAGTATTTTAGTTTTTTCTTCATTGAATATTAAACCAGAAATACTTTTAAAATTCATCATTTTATCAAATAGAGACTGCATAGAAGAATTAGATCCTGCTGATGTAATTAGAACATCATCTGTGAAAAGTTGAATTTTAGATGTTGTATTTTCATCTATTTCAAATCCCTCTATGTCAGTACTGTTTCTGATCAAATTAGCCCAAGGCTCCATTATTAAAGTGAATAATAGTGGAGAGAGTGGACACCCTTGTTTTGTACCTTTAAAAATGGGTATTTTTGTGAGACATATGTTCCTACCTTAATATAAGCCAATGTTCCTTTGTATAGATGTTCAATTAGGTTTACAAATGCATCTGAGAAGTTTGTGCACTTCAGTAAGGTAAACAGGTAGTCCCAACTTACTGAATCAAATGCTGAACTTATATCAAGACTAATAAGTGTTAAATCTTTCTTTTTCCTATTTGCAAAATCAATTAATGTTAGAGTTCTCCTTATATTATCAAAAGTATTTCTATTTACAATGAAGCCTGTCTGATCTATATCTATAATGCCAGGGATGATTGTCTTCAATCTATCAGCAAAAATACTCATAAACATTTTATAATCAACATTAAGTAATGAGATGGGTCGATATGAAGTACATCTAGTTGGATCTTTATTAGGTTTTAAAATTGGCGAAATAAATGTATATTGCCAAGATGGGGGGGGGGGGTTATTAGCTCATTTTGGGACAAAATAAAAACCTTATGTATTAATGAGTATGTACTTTTAGAAAGGATTTTATATATCTCTGGTATAATACCATTATTACCTGGTGCTTTGTTTGATTTAAGTTTGTTTATTTGTGTAACAACCTCTGTATATGAAATACTTTTATCCAATAGTTTAATCTGTTGTTTATTAAACTTTTTATTCATGTTTGTGGTTATAAATTCCTTTATTTTATCTTTAGGTTCCATGCTAATGCTATTATGATTGATTTTGTGAAAGTGATTTCTAAATTCATCTAGTATTTCTGGTAGACTAGAAACATTCTTCTTTTTCCTTAGGGAAAAGATTTATTTGATATGATTTTGTTTATTCAACCTTTTTGTTTTATTTTTAAGTCTATGTAAGTATTTGGGGCTTATTGAGTAAGACAAAAACTTGTATTTCTCTAAAGTTATTTTAACTTTATGAGTTAAAATTTCTTTGTATTTCTCATTTAGTTTGTTTATTTCTTCTATGACTTTCTTATCCATAATATTTTCTTTATTATTATGTTTATAAGAGTCTAGTTTACTTTGAATATCTAACAATTCCTTATCCCAAGATTTCCTTTTATTATTATACCATCTGATACTTTGTCCATATAGATATGATTTTAAAGCATCTCAAACATAAACAATGGAGACTTCAGGAGTATTATTTATGTCTAGAAAATGTTGTACTTCTGAAAGTATATATTCTTTATAGTCTTTTAATTGAGTTAAGTATGCTGGTATCCTTCTGATCTGAACATTGTGAGTATTTTTTATCATGAACGCAAAAACAATTGAATTATGATCAGATATAGGACATGAAATAATTTTAGAGTTAATTAATTCTGTTACCATCTGGTTAGAAATAAAGACTCTATCTATTTTTGAATACATTTTGTATCTGTTAGAAAAAAAGGTGTATGGTAATGATTTTGAGTCTATCTGATTATTAATATCATTTAAATGATAAGAATTAGCAAAATCTTTTAAATGTTTTGCATTAGATGTAATGTTCCTTTTGCCTATAGTGGTAGTGTCACTTTCATGTAGTATACAATTAAAATCACCAGCTAAAATAATATCTCCTATAGAGAATGACATGATCTTATCAAGATGGTATTTCACTGTATTAATACCAATTCCAAGTATCCAATATACATTGATTAATGTATAAGTCTTCCCATTAATTTGTATTGTAACCATACAAAACATTCCTTTATCATCCTGATAAGACTTAATAGTTTTAGGAATGGGCATACTTTTATTCCACAAAATAGCCACTCCTCTTTTTTTTCTGGGTGTGCTCTGAACTAACCAATACTGTATATTTGTTTGTGGCTAGTTTATCAGTATCTTTTTTCAAGAGATGTGTTTCTTGAAGGAAGACTAAGCTGGCCTTATGTAAATTAATGTATCTTATTAGGCTTGCCCTTTTACATGGATTATTCAGTCCATTAATGTTTAAAGAAATTCCTTTTAGAGAAGTCATTTGGCATTTTTAAAACATAAAAAACTTATAATCAAAATAACAATTAACAAAATAAGTAATGTTATACCTCCTCCTTTAGGTGTACCTTTAAATATAGCTATGTTTATTGAATCTCTTATGGGATTTTGTATAAGATTCAATTTTGTTTGTAGTGACAATGAGCTTACAAAATGTATTGTGGATGTCAGAACTATATACATACAACAGTGAACAAGAGAAAATAATGTAAGGATTATACCTTGCACCCAGCCTGGAGTTAAAAACTCCAACTTAGAGTAGTACATACTACTCAAGTTAACCCCCTACCCTAAGCAGCAGTACCTCAGCTACCACCTTATCAATTTAATACTAGTTATATTTAACTTAAATTAACAACTTTCAATTAGATTATCTGGTAAGACAAAACTACACATTTGATAAAACAGCATCATATAAACTAAGAGAAACTTTTTTTTTTAAAACTATTCATATTACTATATACATCTATTTAATATAATACATTTATATTCAAATAGCATTCAAATAAACTTGATATTAGGAACCAAGAAGAGAGAGAGAAATAAAAGACGTGGGAGAGGGAGAGAGAGTGAAAGAAAGAAAAAAAAAAAAAGGGAGGGCAAATTTACATATTAATTTATTCAAAGTTTGTAAAAATAAGTTCTAATGTTCATTTAAATCAATAGCTTTGGCTAATATGTTTCAGACATTACATATATTAAGATGTATCTATTTTCTGTCATGTAAATGCAGTTAACAGCTTCCAAAAGACTTTAAATTATTTGTATCAGAGCTTTTTCTCATACTTATTATTGTCAGTAGAATAAAATATTATATTTATAGAAATTGTTATAAATCATACTGCATAGTTATGTAAATTCTCAGAAACACTTGCATTATTGTGAAGAAAGCCATCTGTAATTTGTATATCTAAACTGCTGCTTTAAAATATATCACATGACAACTTCTTCCAGAATAGAGTCATAGTTATTTATGCTTGTCAATCAGATAAATCAGATGAATTATAGCAATGTATATATTTAAATCATAATTTTTTAACATACTTTAATATGCTGCAGTCAAGTAAACTTTTAAAAACACTTGTATAAATGTTTCACTTTCTATGCCTTCTAAAATATCACATTTACTTACTATGAGAAACTGCATCATTTAAAATCAATATAACTTACATATTTTATAAATTATAACATAAATAATTAAGTAATTATATAAAATAACTCACATTTAAATGTTAAAGAGTTCATTTTCCATCGCAGAGTTGCATTTGCAGCAGTTCTACTTCCTGGTAGAGTGTTCTTCATGAATCTGCGATGTGTGTGTGAATTCTAAGGTCAAAGTTCAAATTGACTGCTTTCAGCTTCTCTGCGTGATTTCTGAGTGTTGAAGCTTTTAAAACAACTCGAGGACACTGTTAACGAGGTAACCCACATCCCAAATTGTCTCCCTTAACATTTTGGCGGGAATTTTGTTAAAAACAAGTGATTGACATTCATTTAGCAGTATAAATAAAGCTAAACATAACAAAACCTTCGCGAAGTATTTTACAAGTTATTACAGCCTCTATGAAAGTGAAACTAAGCCCAAAGTTATTAATATGTAATAGAACTCAATATTTTTGCCCCAATTCAATTTTTATACAAATCTTATTATTTACTGTACCTGTATGATCAAAAGCATGTCTATATATTAATATGAAAGAGAATAAAGAGAAAGAACAGAGAAAAGAAAAAAAGAGAGTAGAAAAAAAAAGAGAGCAAAAGCAGAGATAAAAAAATGTAAAAAGAAACTACAAAAAGTATTTACAATGGTATATTACTTGCTGCTTATATTAATAAAGATGAAAATGAAACATACTATTTACTATTACTTAGTTGTAATTATTATTAATTAAAGCATGACAGATTATTTGTAAACAAGCATAAGCAATATAATCAAGGAAGTATAATTAGCAATAGCATTTAAACAACATATAAACTTTTTTACAAAGAATAAATAAGTTATTATTCCATTTATCATATTTTCATTACACTTCTCTCCCTGCCCTCCCCCACCTTTTACCCAGTGCATAATCTAAATAGAATGTCATTGTTTAAAATAAAGAAAAGAAGAAAAGAAAAAAAAAGAAAAAAAAATGTATCAAGTTACTAACCTTAATTCTCTTTGACAGAAAGAGAAACATATTGAATGATAGCTTGTTATTATTTCCTCAGATATTTTCACTGATTATGAAACAAAACAGCTCTTTGCACACAGAAAATAACTTTGATTAAATCTTTTTCAGAATATTTGTGGCTTTCTGAAAGTGCAGTAACTATATTGAAAAAGATTAATAATGAAAAAAAAATAAAGAGAGAAAAAAAAAAGAGAAAAAATCATAGAACAAATCATTTGTTTTTTAGTCTCTTCTTCTTCTCTAAAGTCTTCCATGAAGTTTCAGTTGCCAACCTTTTTAATGAAGGACTAGCCCATTCCATTTCCTCTATTTTATCCAAAATCTTATTTTTTTTGATAAACAGCAATGCAGAGTCTAAGTCATCAAAAATTTTAGGACCATCAGGAAGGAAGATTTTTAGCTTGGCAGGAAACAGAAGGTAGGTTTTAAACTGTGCTTTTTTAAGCTCCCTTATTAATGGCAGAAAAACTTTTCTTTTAGTTATTACTAAGGAAGAAAAGTCATTGTCAAAACACACAGTTGTCTCATTAATTTTAACAGGAGCTTTAGCCCAAGCAGATTTAAGAACCATCTCTTTATCAAAAGATGATAGAAATCTAACTATAACTGATCTAGGATACTTTTGTTAGAGTTAGTATTAGCTATAGATCTATGGGCTCTTTCGATACCAAAAGAGAATGCTTCTGGTAAGTCTAAAGTTTTAGGGAGCCAAGTTGTTAAAAAAGAAGTAATATTGTTACCTTCAATATTTTCTGGCAGTCCAAAAATCCTAATGTTATTGCGCCTAGATCTATTTTCCAGGTCATCAAGCTTTGTTTGTAGATGTGTATTTTGTTTCAGCAAAAACTCAATGTTGATTTCCTCTTCTTGGATTCTATTTTCCATGTCATTTACAGTCTCTTCTATGCCTGTAATCTGGATCTTCTGTTGTTGCAAGTCTATATGTAACAAGTCTATTTGTTTTGTAGTTTTTTCTATGAAGGTATCAATTTTAGTATCCAGTTTATCCATCTTAGCAGTAAGTTGCTGGGCTGTAGATATCAGAGACTGAAGTTCTTTCTTGATGCTGGAGTCTTGAGAATTTGTCTTACTGGAACTCATTTCAAACAGAGAAACTGACAGGAAAATTTCCAAGGTGATTTCTGACAGGAATATTGTTAAAATTTCCTTTCTTTTTTAGATATAGTTCAAGAAATAGATAAAACAAACATATTTAGAAAGAAAAGAAGAATTAATCCACGACCATGGAAGAAGGAAGCAGTTCTCAATTGCAAGCTTAAATGATTTTAATAGCAAAATTCTCTGATTAAAAGTGGCACAAATCACAAGGTTAAAAAAGTTTAATTTGAATTTTTAACTCCCTATTTTTAAATTCTTATTAGTGAAGCCTTGTGTTCAAAACCTGATTTATATACATATATATATATACATGTTTTATTTCTGATAGTTGATGTTTAATGAAATTAATTTTCAGTCTATATTTTTAACTCACTGAAGCACTTTACCAACAAGTTTTTCCAATTAAGACCATAATTACCAGGATATATATGGAACATTGGAACATAGAATTTTTGTAAGACTTGATAAAGCTCAGGACTGCCTGTTTTAACCTTGTGATTTGTGCCACTTTTAATCAGAGAATTTTGCTGTTAAAATCATTTTTTTATATTTAGAAAGAAAATTACTTCATAAATTAATTTTTGAGTAATTATTTCCTGTCAGTGTAGTGAAATTGGTGGAGCTGAAGAAATCTGCTGCTATCCTGTGTTCATCCTTGGCCACGCCCCCCCCGAAAATGTAGATTTCTGAATATATTTGATTCAAAACCATCCTTCATTTTATAAAAAGTGACATCCAAATGATTCATAGAATCTCTGTAAAATTACATGTAAATTAAAAAAAAAACAGTGTTTTCATTAGCATACTGTATATAAAGAAATGATCGACTTCAGCTTTACTACCTTTCCAAAAAATACAAATATCATCCAAAAAACAGAAATAATCTAACCCAATATTTTGAAAAGGCTGAATTCAAGATTGTGCAGGACTTCCATCTCCATATCACAATATTAGCAAAAATAGTAGTACATGCTACTCCCATGGCTGCTCTTTGAAGTTGGTTAAAATATTCTCCATCAAAAATATGTTATTAGTCAAAAACAGTTCCATCCACTCCACCAACAGGTTGATTCCAACTGAATCAAAGGATTCAAATGTAAAAAGCACTTCTCTAAACCAATTCAATGACATGGAATAATTTGCTGTTTTGTATGTTGACTGTGTTTACGTTTATAGCAAAATGTATTTGGTTACATGTTTTACATTATTTTGCTGTTTGATTGAAATAAGTAGTTTAAGGACTGTGTAGGGTAAATGTATATTGTTCGTATTGGCATGTTGGGTTTCTATTTCATTTTACTTTAATAATCATTGTTTTTTTTCCCTTTGTTGGAACTGTCATAAATTCTGTGGTGGTACATAGCTCTGTTATTGTGGTGTGATGATGGATTTCATTGGTGGTAATGTTGATGTACAAAGTTCAAGTGAGTTTGCATATTGACAGAGCTGTGGCTGGCTCAGAAAAGATGGCATTTTTGTTGTCATTCTTTTCCTTGACTCTGGCTTATAACTATTATTTTTTCTACTATTTCTGCCCCATTGTGTGACTGTGTATGATTTACAACTGCCTTTGGTGTAATAAAAGAATGGCAGAGCTAGATGGATCGGTAGCCTGCTTTATTGCAGCCTTAATGGACAACATGCTTCTACTTTTTAAGTGGCTGTTCCTGCTAACTTCATAATCAGTCATAACCTCACCAGGTGGCCGGAATTAAGGCTTTGGATGCAGAGGTTGCTGCACTCAAGTCTAATGTGAAAACGCTGCAAGCTATAATCCCTTCCACAACCTCAGCTTATGACAAAATGAAAGATTTCACCACTCAATTTACCAAACTGGGCAATTTAGTTGTGGAGGGTGAATGTGTAAGTTACAGAGGTGACCAGTAATATAGCCAACAGAGAGTTAAGATCTTTCTTTCAACATTTATTAAAAATGTGATTTGCTTACATGAATGTTTGGATTGTGTTATAGAAAGAATTCACAGGGCAGGCACTCCTCACAATCCTAGGATGACTGGTGCACATATTCTTATGGTGATAAACTTGGCTAGGACACACAATTGGTTTACTCACAACACCTTTCCAGACTCAGACTGTTTCAACTCTCTTTTAGAAATTAATTGCTTGATTTGGGATACAGAGCTTTTCTAATGCATCCAGCTCTTCTGCTGACAGGAAGAACG
The DNA here is from genome assembly GCF_019279795.1 of Protopterus annectens. NCBI lineage: Eukaryota > Metazoa > Chordata > Ceratodontiformes > Protopteridae > Protopterus > Protopterus annectens. Next base: position 1,880,209,054 of record NC_056735.1, on the reverse strand, counting down.
GGGTGTAGAATTTTCCTGTACATAGTCCAGGAAGCTAGATGCTTTTTATCTGGGAATAAATGCCAGCTTTCCAATTTAGAAAATTAGGAGGGGTGGATGGTATACCTTCATATGTGTGAAGGCACATTTCTGAATGTGCTTAAAGATGAACCATTTAGCTGAATTCTGTCACGCCGACTTCCCAAATGTCATAAAAATACCGAAATTTGACATTCCCGATCGCTCCACTGCCAAAACAAGTGCTACCATGGGTCAAAAAGACAGCGAGGTTTTGTAATTCGGTGCTTCAGTTTTTGCAATTTTCAAATGTTGTGGTTCACAGTTCATGGCAGCAGGGTCGAAGATGTGGCCGTCGAACTTAGGAAGGGATACCAGGGTGGATATAGGACTAACAAAAAAATGGAGTGGGAACTAGCTAAAAAAAATAATCAGTGACCAACTTCACCACCAAATCTCCAGCTCTGAACAAACAGCAAAAGGGTCTTGTGAATACTTGCACTGAAAAATCAAATCCCCCTGACCCCTTGGACCTATTACAAGAATGAGGATCAGGAGCTGATGCAAAATCAACCATATCTTCAAAATCTACTTTGGAAGTTTGAACTTTCAAAACTTCAAACTTCATATGGTCAAGACCATAACATCGAAGTTTTGAAAGTTCAAAACGTCAATAAAAAAACAACTAAAAAATAAATTATTTTTTTACATTTATGCTGGGTGGCAAGCCCCTATGTCCCCACTAGACTCCCTGCTAATTAAATAGACCAACTCTAAGATCACACTACAGTGAAGAAAACAGTAAATTTTTCATTCCACTCTGTACAGCGATCTCCTTTTAAATTGTTCAAAGTTTCAAAACTTATGGTCTCCACCATATGAAGTTTGAAGTTTTGAAACTTTGAGCTTCCGAAGTAGACTCATCTTCCCATACCACCAATTCCCTCCCATATCACAAATTCCTGGAGAACTATATCATCTGGATGGGACCAGAATATATATTAATGAAGGTTTAAGCTGGGGCAAAGGAGGTAAAAAAAATCATTGGAATTCAGCGCTACCCAAGAGAAACCCAATCCTTCTAGTGGCAAGGCTTGATCTGACATTTTTTCTGACTCCTTGGACTCAACAGATGAACAGTGTTGGAGCATTTAATGCCAGGAAAAGCTGGATAAATGTGCTACAGAGGGTTGTGCACCATAATTAAGTGATCTGTGATAGTCATTAAACTTTGTTTCCATTAGATTATCAGTTCAATAGCAGTTTCTGTCTCAGTGCTGTTTTTACCAATGATTAACCATGTTTTTACAAGACAGATTTCGGTGTTTAATACTAATTCTGTGTCTTTCACACTTTTTAAAGCACGTATTGTGCTTGTTTAAGGAGCAGGATTTTCTTCCAGAGGTTGCAATATTTGAAATTGTCAAGATGAAATAAGAAACTCTCATGGTCTAGCTGTTAAGAATTCATCAGTTTTTTTTTTAAATTTCATGCATATAGCCTGATGAATTCTGTCAAGTGCATGACTACGGGTGTGGGCACTTAGTATTTTTTTTCTTTTTTTTTCTCCACTTTGCTTTTCTTATCTCTTGATGTTAGTGATGGGGCTTCATGCTTTAACTGTTTTTGACCCACTAGCTTTATTAAATCACATTCTGTATATCTATTTACTTATGCTAAGCTCGGATGTCTTATCACACTGCACTATCGTCACAGGGAAGGTTAGTGTTACCATTACTATACTAAGCTCTTCCTCTGCACTGGTGTTACTTTCTATACCTTATTCCTCTCAGTAGCGCAGAGAGCTTTTGACAATATTATGCACTTGATGGACACATGCTAGATATGTTTATTGTTGGTTAAATCATTGAGTATTTATGGCTTTTATGCTAACTACATGTTTCAGTGGATGCCAAAACCGGTTACTTCATCAATTAGTTTGATACTGATATTATTGTAGCTCTGTCTAGAACAGTGATGGTGAACCTTTTGGGGACGGTGTGTCAAAAATTTGGAAAATGCCTATCATGACTCTGCTGATGTGTCACCCCCCAACAAAAGAGAAACAATTCTTTACATATTCATTTATTTAAAAAAAATACAGTCCAATCATGCGTGTTGCTATATATTACAAAAAATAAAAGAAAAATCAGTGACTTACAGTAAAGGAAATAATATGCGCACTGATAATTGGACTTAAAACAGTGCACCAAAAAGATTTAAAAAATACCCTACGTTTAATAGTAATTTTGAATTGAACTGAAATAATATGGAACACACTGCATTTGATTTGAGCAACATCAATTAATGACTGTTTTGTTCTGCAGTTTTAATAGATAAGTGCATCCTATATCTTAAAAACACTTAAATACACCAAACAAGACACACCCCAAAAAATGCTCCAAAAAATTATTGGGATATTCTTTTGACAGATAAGAATTTAAGCCAGATGTTACCACTACAATGTCAATTTACATATAGAAAAGGAAAGTGTATAAACATTTTTTTAATAATTTTAAAAAGTCTGTGCCTACTGGTAATAAAATACAACATTCTATTAATAGAATACCTTTAATTAGATGTTTCCCATGTGGACACTGCTCTTCTTGACAACATGTTATGAAAATTAAACAATTTTCTTCTGCTAACACATCTATTGTATTTAATATTAAGTGTTTTGTCAACTATATTTCAGAACGGGTGATTTTTTTGGTTGAATGTTAGTGTTCTGCATTTTATGTAGGACAAACTTCTAGACAATTTAAGATTCATATTTCTGAACATTTTAGTGACATTCGTTGTCAAAGAATGTTTAATGCTTTATATAGGCATGTTTTGCAACACCTTACTGCTAAGTTTAGATTTACAGCTATTGATCGTAGTATGGTTAGAGGAAGCAATAAACTAGGTTGGCACAATCTATTGAACAACAAAGAAACGTTTTGGATAATTAAATTAAGGGCTTTGTTCCCACCAGGTTTAAACAATGTGTTATAATTGGTGAAAGGTGGGGAGGGTATGTATGTTTTGTTTGATGTATTTAAGTATTACTGTGGTTGGGATTTTCATTCTTGCTTTTGCCGAAACCGGTTTGTAATTTTTTTGAGCATTTTTCTATTTATTGTTGTCACAATAAATAGTTATTGGTGGTTCACCTCATTTGTGTTGGCCGGTTGTGTGCTTTTTCATCATAAATAAAAGTCAGGGCTAACAACAAGTTCACAGCCTATACCTTCAAAGCACTGCTGCTGAGTTACTGTCTCTTTCAGCAAGTGTCTTTCGGTGTTTCTCTCTCTCTCTCTCTCTCTCTGTCTCTCTCTCTCTGTTAGTTTGGAATGCCTTTAAAAGTAACAAATGCTAGCTTACCCCTGGTGTCTTCTTCCAGGTCACTCTGCTGTCTCACTTTCAGAGCTATTGCTCCAGATTTACAAATCCCCTTCACAAAAGATAAACAAGCACTGCAGTAGCTTTCATCAGCATCCCTTTTATGCCCTTTTAACTCATAGGTTAGTCCTAGACTAACTGCCCTTGTGGGCCATTTTAAGTATAGCCAGTTATCCCTTTTAAGAAATAAACATTGCACCTTATATTTATAAGATAAACACCTTAACATTATGCTAAGTCAATCATTTCATTAAGTACACCAGCTCAGGCTACTACAGCAAATTCTGTCTACTCTCAAATAAATTGCTCTACTAAAGAAAAGAAACCTCGGCAAGGCCTTCAACACCATCCCCCACTATGGAATCATAGATAAACTTACTAAGCTGGGCATTAATCCCTACATCACTCGATGGGTTGCCAACTGGCTTACTGACAGAACCCACACTGTAAAAGTAGCTGACTCCAAATCCAGCTCCAGACAAGTGATAAGTGGAGTACCTCAGGGTTCAGTCCTGGGTCACTCTTGTTTGGCATCTGCTTCTCTAAAGTACAAGCCAACACTAAGGGACTCTGGGTAGCAAGGTTTGCAGATGACTGCAAACTGGGATCCATTACTGAATCCCCAAATGATGCGGATATTCTACAAAAGGGCCTTAGAGAAGCAGATGATTGGTGCTAGAGCCATGGAATCAAACTCAATGCCAAGAAATGTATAGTTATCCCCTTTGGGAAAAAACATGTACCCATGAACTACCACATAGGTGGCAGTACACTAAGCACCAAAAGTATGATAAGAGACTTAGGGACACAGCTGGACAGTGGCCTCACCTTTGATAACCACATCACCAGAACAGTCAGGAAATCCTTCTATGTGGCACACCTTATCACTAAGGGCTTTTCATCCAGAAAAAAGGAGGTCATTGTCCCACTGTACTCATCCCTCATTAGACCCATTATAGAATACAACGCCCCATTTGGTATGTACCTCTCAAGACATCTGCAACAACTGGAAAAGCTGCAGAAATACCTCACTAAAAGAATCACAGGCCTAAAGCAGATGCCCTATGCTGACCATCTAAAAAAACTCCAGCTATACTCTGTCACATATCATCTACTCATAGGTGATCTCTGCTTAACATACAAGGCCATGTCAAACCCAGAGCTGTTGGACATGCTACACTTAAAGAAATCCAAATACCTCAGACCCACATGCTCCAGGGATCTAAACCTTGTTATCACAATGAACAAAACATGCTGGAGGGATAGGTTCCTGACCCAGAGACTCTCCAAACTTGGGAATAGACTACCCATACATGTCAAACAGAGCGCCTCTTTGGCCCTCTTCAAAAGGAACCATGACGATTGGATGGGAGATAGGAAGTTCACCCTGGGGATCACATCAGTTGCCCTGCTAGTCAGGGGTCCAGGGAAGTAAATATTGTGGGAAGAAATAGTTAGGGAATTGTTATGGCTAGGCTTGTATAGGCCCTAGGGCCGAAACCCTAGTACCAACCTATGAATCTATGAACCTATTCCAGCTTCTTCTGTCTGTATCCTTAGCCATATGTTGAAAATTTAGGGCATTTTAGCTCTATGCTCTGATTATTTTTGGATTTGTGCACTCTAATGGAAGTAGCTGGTGGTTGCTTATCCCCCTCCAACTTTACCAAATTAGGTAGAGGGACATCTGTAAGCTTATTCACAGGTCAGTTCCCTTCTCTATTTTGATATGGTGGTCTATCAAAAGGGCTAACTTCCTCCCACTGCTTTTACAAATCTTTAAGGTTGTGGGAAATCTTTCCCTAGCATCATGTCATGCCATGTTTGAAATTATGTTCTACAGCATCACAGTGAACTACCTATTCAATTAGTTTGTATTTCCAGCTGGATAACTGTATACTGTTCCTTATCTCCATGAATGCAAACTACTTCACCAGTTTTGTTAGCAAGGGTATTTTTCATAAAGCTGCGGTGGTGCAGCAGTAGTATTGTCGCCTCACAGCAAGTGGTTCTCCCGTTCGATTCTCGGCTGGAGAGCCTTCTGTGTGGAGTCTGCATGTCCTCCCCGCAGTTGAGTGGCATTTGAAAGACATGCGGGAATGGGCGTGCCTTCGTTGAAGGTTAGGTGTCGGGCTGGCACCTCAGCACCATAAAAATCGACTGCCAATCATTAGCGGACCGGAGTTCCGCTGTGGCGACCCCTAACCGGGAAAAGCCAAAAGAAAAACAACATACATATATACATACATACATAAATACATAACATGCATACATACATACATACTACCCCTTTATTAGTGTAATCATACAGCCTGAATTAGCAGTCCTTGCAGCTATGTCACCAGTTAAGTCACTGCATTTAACTTTGCAGTAGCACAGTAAAATGATACAGTCTCAGACATTTAACAGATAATTTATCACATTCTAAAGGCACAACATCACTAACACTAGGCTTTAAAAAGGTCATAGCCTTCCTAAGAGTAACAATGTTGCTTTTACTAATACATAACCTAGTTATGTGCCCATTTTTTTCCATATGTGAAATAAAACATGTCTTTTTTACTAGCAGCTGCTGCAGGTTTTACTGCAATTCAGAACTGATCAGTTCTATATACAGTTTCATGGATTAACAGCCTTTCTATTAGTATAACAAAAGTTTCAAAGTCCTTAGGGTCAGGTTGACCCACCCAATTTCTTCACATAGGTGGTAAGATATCTTAAATTTATCAGCAGCTAATATTTTATCATTTTATTTTTAGTATGTTGACCCTAATGACCTAACCACAAATTAATTATCTGATTTAATTCGCACAGTCTGATATTGCTATTTTGTTGTGAGAAAAAGTCCAGCTATAAAATTTCCAAGCTTGAATATCTGAGAAAACAGCAGCTCTTACAAGTAATGCCTTTTTAAACTTAAGGTAATCCTGCTAATAGTTCCCTTCATATCCATGAAGGCTTTCAGTGGCTGTCCACTCAGCTGTGCTGGAAGAATCCTCACCCAGTGGGCTTGTTTCATAGATTCATAGACTGCTACTAGGCTAACGACTCAAGGGACCTTTTTAAGCCTAGCCAAGTTTTCACGAAAGAATAATAAGTAATGTATTTCAGCTTTTCCTGGTTAGTGGTCACCACAGCAGAAATCCGGTCCACTCATGATTGGCAGTGGATTTGTACGGTGCCGAGTTGCCAGCCCGATACCCAACCTTCAAGGAAGGTACACCCATTCACACACTCACCTACCTGCATGTCTTTTGCATCACTCAACTGCAGGGAGGACATGCAGACTCTACACAGAAGGCACTCCAGCCAAGAATCGAACGGGAGAACCTCTTGCTGTGAGGTGACAATGCTAACCGCTGCCCCACCACTGCCCTCTTTCCCGAAAGAATAATAATGTCCTGCATCCAAACAGGACATTGAGGTCCAGGCATTTATAAGCTACCTCAGTCCATAAGGGGCATGGGTGCCAGGCCTGTATTAAATTTTCTATTCCCCATCTGCTTGTCTAGGTTGTTCTTAATCTGGGTAATAGATGAACTCAGCTTCACATGGATGGGAACCCTGTTCCATAGGAGGCGGAGTCTCTGGGGCACATATCTGTTTCTCTAGCATGTTCTGTTTACATCAGGTCCCTTGACCTTTTATTTCTGGTGTTTGACTTACAAATATGTAGGAGATTCATAAGTGTGAGGTTTGTGGATGCCTTGTAAGCCAGGCATAGATCGCCCATCATCAATCATAGGAGACTGAGTATAGAGAAAGGGCTTTAAGGTGCTCTGCATAAGGCAGGTTTGGTATACCTTGTATTCTTTTTGTAAGGAACCTTTGAGGTGACTCTAGTTGCTGCATATGCCTGGTCAGGTACATACTAAAGGGAGCATTGTATTCTATGACTGGTCTTATAAGGGTAGGGTACAGTGGGGTAATGACTTCTTTGGACCTAGATGCCATGCCCTTACTTATAAGTTGAACAATATAAAAGGATTTCCTCACCACTGTGGCCACTTGATGGTGTACCCAGATCCCTGACAACTGGATCAACTCTTAGGGGTTTATTATCAATGTGGTAATTAGCCAGGATGGCTTATTTCCTAAAGAGTACAATTATGCATTTCTTAGCATTGAGTTTAAGACCATTGCTTTGGCACCATTTATTAGTCAGAGATAGACCTTCTTGATGAATGTTAGTGTCTGCAGGGGACTTAATGATAACACCCAGCTTGCAAACTTAGTCAGCCACAAGCCTTCAGTATTTGTTTCCATTTCAGAGAAATAGATACCAAAAAGGACTGGGTCTAGTATGAGCCCTGGGGGACTCTGCTAGTAAATGGGATCTTGGTGGAGGTGGCCTCATCTATTTTGACCTCCTAGGTCCTATCAGTGAGCCAGCTGGCTATCCAGCTGCTGATAAAAGGGTTTATACCTAAATAAGTGAGTTTTTCTTTAATGCCTGAGTAGAGTGTTGTATCAAAAGCTTCGGCCAGATCGAGGTAAGCTGTGTGCACAGTCTTACCATCATCCAGTTCTTTGGTGACCCTCTCAAGAAAGCCCACCAGATTTAGTAAGTGCAACCTTATTTTAACAAAGCAAAACTGTGATGGGTCCAGCATTTGCAGGTTACCTATGTCCTCATTTATCATATCCATGATGATTATTTCCATGGCCTTACATATGATGCTGGTAAGACTTATGGGCTTGTAGTTACCTGGATCAGTGGTTGGGACTCCTTTGTGCAGGGAAATGACTGCAGCCATCTTCCATTCCTTGGGCACAAAACCTGACTGAAGGCTCCAGCTGATTCAAGTGGACCAGAGAGGTGATGTTTCATGCTATTTATTAAACATCCCAAAAAGTTATGTGGGTCCATTGATGCAGTGTTTTGGCCTTGGAAAGTGCATTAATGACCCATTCTGTAGTAATCTGGGGGGGATTGTGTTATATTTCCTTTGGACTATCACAGGGGGAGTTTGGGGAGAAATTTGAGCTAAACCTGTCAGCCAAATGGTTGGCAATGGCCTCTGGTTCAGTGTGGGTGATGCCATTTATAATAAGTTCTGTGCATTTTTGTTTATTTTCTCTAGGGTTACAGACATATCTGTAGAAAGCTTTGTATTTGTCCTTTGCCTGAGAAGCTATTTTTTCTTCAAATTTAGCCTTTGAAGTATTAATTAACTTCCTTACCAGCATATTTAGATTGGTCAGGGGGCTTTTAGTATGTATGGGTTTGTTCCCCTTATAGTTGGCCAAGATGTTTTTTTCTTTTATTGTATAACCAATTGATAGTATGATTCCATCAGGGTGGCTTGTCTTTTGAGTTGGTCTTATTCTTAATACAGTTGGGCACAGCTCACTCTATGCAGCTATCAATATGGCTGTACAGAGATTTTGTAAATAGCTCTGTGTATTCTATGGTGTTTACTGGATTTGGGGTGCTTGAAATTTAGCCATGTTGTTGCTTAGTAGAGAGGGGTTAGCCTTGGAATAGTTTCTAAAGGCTTTTGGTTTTGCCTGATCCCCAGATTAAATTTGTATTTCAGGTATTAATGTCTTATGGTCAGATCTGATGAGTGAAGATAATACACTGGGTGAGGAACATTGGCCACACATATTCATGAGCATGATCAAGGATGTTTGTACCCCTGGTAGGAGAATGAGCCAACTGTTCCAGGATGTTGGTATTAACAATGTTTAGGAATTGCTGGGCTTGTGCATTACAAATGATGTAGGATTCCTAATCTATAGAGGGGTAGTTGAGATCCCCAATGAATATCGTATTGGATTGAATGGTGAGGGCTCTAGTACATTGAGATAGGTAGTATGGGTTTCCTGTGACATGGAGGGGGACCTATATGTTGCAAGTATATGGTATAGCACCCTGTTTATGGTGAGTTGCACATGTATAAGTTCCAGTGGGTCATACATTTTAACTAGTCTGGATGTGAGATTAGTCTTAACATAGACTACTGACACTTCTCCACCTTTAGTTCCATACTGTGCAGTAGCTGGTCTAAAGGTGTGAAAGACATTATAACATTGCATTGCTGGGATACTCTCAGTGACTTTAAACCATGTCTCTGTTACTACACAGATGTCTACACTCTCAAGGGAGAGGAATGCTTGCAGGGAGTAGAGTTTCTTGTTAAGACTTCTAGCATTGAGCAGTACCACCTTCAGATATTCCTTCATAGTCTCAGTTAAGTCCATAGGCTTATCAGTCTGGCATTGCCTAAAAAAGGTACTATGGGGGTTGAAAAGGTCTTCGCCAATATCTGAAAGCCTAGAGGGGATTAGTGCAGACCATCCCTGGCAAAGCAAAGTGGTCTATCAACCATGTCCTCCCAGACCATCAAATATTGGACCCCATGCATTGACACCAGAAGCTAAGACAATTGTTAACATCAATCATTTGCTGTTGGTACCGTGGCATCATCCTTGGAGAAGGTAGTATGCTGCCCACTACTAGGCTCATACGTCTTAGACACATAATCAGCAAGCTTGATCATGTCTCATTTCATATAGTCAAGGGAGGTACATCAAAAGTTCATTATTACCCACATGGACTATGACAGAGTTATACTGGCACCTGTGGTTCAATGACCCGAGTGCCTGTGTGACTTGATGGATCCCAGCCCCGGAAAGGCAGCTGACCCTGATTGTCTCCTTAGTCAGTCTTGTGAGGGGTACATCTGTGTGCCTCACTGCAGAATCACCAATGACCAGGACATTTGGCTATGTTTGCCTTAAGGGCTTAGCAGTGGAGGCATTGAATACAGTGTTACTATGTGTAGCTGTGGGCAGTGTTGTGATGGCTGAGGACCCTTTTGTGCAGTAGGTCTTAGTGTTTTAGGAAGGTTACCTTTAAGTACCTCAGCGTAAGTAGTTTTATGTGTAGGGTCTTTACCCTGTGCAGTAGATGTGGGTGCAAGTGTCATTTACAACCTCTATAGGATTACTTTTGGTTGTATGAGAGAGTTTTGCCTCCAGCGTTAAAGTGTATTTACACCTCTCATATACACTTAAGTGGGTTGTCGGTGTATATAAGGCAATTACTACAATGCCTCAGAATAGCCATCTCAACCAGACTGGCCACAGAGAGAGTTGATAAGTGCATATCCATGGCCACTGATCTACTGGGGAGGAGTGAGGAAAACTTAAATATTGAACAAGTCAATAAGGCAATCAACTTGATGATCAAAGCTCAGCTATGATCAAAGTAGATTTTCCAATTTCTGCTAGTGCAGACCACTGAAATGTTACAAGGTACATCTAGGTTCTAATTCCTGGTCAGGTGTTTTAGTGATGGAACTGTCCTTGGCATAACCATTGGTCTGACCTCTGACACAATTTCGTTGGCTATGGCAGTGATTGTAAACAGTAGTGCCACAGTTGTAATTTTAGTAAATAGGCACATGAACAATTGCAAATGTCAAAGAAAACAAAAACTCCCATTATATATCATATAAAACCACAGTTCACCAGGCTAAAAACAAATGCGATTTATTAAGTGTTAGCGCTTTCAGGTACAAACCCTTCCTCAGACACAAACCACACAACATAAAACTGAGTTTAAATACAAAAGCTTATGCAAATAATAAAAGCAATTATTCAATCAATCAATTAAATACAAAAGTACTAAAAGTTCTGAATGAAAGGCTTACACCTACTTAAAACAGGCTTTAAAGGTACCATGCAATGAAGCCCTGGATACCTATTCGCCCCTAGTTCAATTATCCACCTAGTCTCACAATACTCAGTATTACTAGTAATGTTGCCCTTTCTCCCTCCCAAATTAACCTGTTGCAATGCCAAAAACAGAAAATGATGTCCTGGACATCTTTCTATATGTTGGGAAAGTGCGTTACATTTATCCTTAAGCCTAATGGCTAAGTGCCTCAAAATTCTGTCCTTAAATCTACAACTTGTCTTCTCCACATAGAAGGAAGAACAGTCTACACAAGTAGTTAGATATACTATATTCTGGGACAGACAAGTAGCCTGAACTCTTGGAGTATATTCCCTCCATGTAGTGGGGTGAACAAATGTACAAGATCTATTAATATATTTGCAGGCTTTACATCTATGACATGGAAATGTTCCTACATTACCCTTTTGTCTCTCATCCCTATGGGGTTTATCACAAAGGATCTGCTTCACATTTTTATTCCTCTTATATATAAAATGTGGGCTACTCCCCACCATTTCCTTCAGAGAATCATCTGTTTGTAAAATTCTCCAGTTCCCTCTAATGATGTCTTGCACCCACCTGATATCACTGCTATAGGTTAACTGTAGGGGCACTTTACTTCTTACACTATTATCATACCACTTACTCGTTTATTGCACATATTATGCCTATTTGATATGCCTTGATTGGAGAACCAAGGGGCACTCGGTGCCCCTGGAGCCCACAATATCACTCATTACCCCTTTTAACTTCATAGTTTTATATCCCCTGGTTAGCAGCCTATTAGTAAAAGTCACACACCCCTACTTATATATACTAACTCCAAGATCACACAATCAGACACACAAAGGTAACTCACACCCACATATTTCACAGTCCCGCACACACATCACAGTCACAACACACACTGACATACACTAAAGCCCCTAACCAACACACTTACACATACATACATACATACATACATACTCAAACTAACACCTAATTATTCACACACCGCAACACCAGAAGTGCTAATTCAAAATCTTCGTACTTCAGGATTTTGAATTTCATGCTTCTGGTGTTTCAGGATTTCAAGGCTTCTGTGTTATAATTTCGAAATCCTGAAATTCGGGATTTCAATATTTTGAAATTATGAACAGAACCCATATATATATATATATATATATATAGATAGATAGATATAGATATATATATATATATATATATATATGTATATATATATATATATATATTTTATATATATATATATATATATATATATATATATATATATATATATATATACACATATATATGTGTGTAAGAAGAGTCTGTACCAGTATTTTTTCCTTCTGTTCAACAAACTTTCATTATTTTGCAGACTGGATCTTTGCTGCATTATTTTATACATTTGTATCACGCACACTTACACACACACACACACACACACACACACACACACACACACACACACACACACACACACACACACACACACACACACACACACACACACACACACACACACACACACACACACTCACACACACATGCACACTTACACACACGCGCACACGCTCACACAATCACACACACAAATACATTTACATTATGTGTGTATATATATATATATATATATATATATATATATATATATATATATATATTTATACACATACATACATATCAATATATCGATATATACAATTATGGCATTTGATCGAAAAAAAGTGGCACACTTAGATATTTACTCAAAACCATAAAACATCAAAACCACAAACTACTGAAAATCACTTCACTGAAAATATTCCCATACACTAAAAATACATCTCCAACCCCCCCCCCCCAACTTAAATATATTAACTCCACAGTCCCACAACCAAGAAGAAAAGAGAATATTTCTAACACAGTGAATCACTGCTCGGACACATACACATGCCTAGATATGGAGGTACAACTTAAAAGTGAACAGTAGCAAGGAATTAACACTAATTAACACTAATTTGTATTATAATTCCTATACCTGTGGTGGTGGTGCTGCGGTAACGTTGTCACCTCACAGTAAGACGCTGTCTGGTTCGATTCTCAGCTAGAGCATCTTCTGCATGGAGACATGCATGAATGGGCATACCTTCGTTGAAGGTTGTGCATCAGGGCTGGTAACTCAGCACGTAAAAATCAACTACCAATCATTAGCGGACTGGAGTTCCGCTGTGGTGACCCCTAACTGGGAAAAGCCGAAAGACACAGCATACTCTAAAACCAACAGCCATTTTCTACGGACTACCATAGTTTGAAAACTCATTTGTGGTTTAGATCAAATGAGCTACTACTTTTTTTTGTTTTTAGATCAGATGAACTTTAGATCAAATGAACTGTAACTATATGGACTACATTGAAAATGTTGTATGTCCAAAATTCCAAATGGCATAACAGCAGCAACAAAAGGTCAAAAACAGTAAGACAAAATCAGGGCACAGCTGTTAATGCATTTCTTTCCTTTCCCAACCATACTGTTATCTCAAAGCTGGTATATATAATTAGCAGTGGATTTGTGTGGGGAGTGCAGGGTACTTGCCCCCTGCATGGAAGATATACTGAGTTTTTTGGCATTTTGAGCTTTGATCTTATTTGGTAGCTGTTATGCTATTTGAAGTTTTGGCCATTCAACATTTTAGATATGGATATAGATATATATATTAGATATAGATATATAAACATATTACCGGCCGAGACCATATGTTCGAACTTGTATTAGTTCGAACATTGAAGTAAAAAAAAAAAACAACAAAAAACAAAATTAAATGTCTGTAGCAGGGGGGCTATGCCCCCTGTAACCCCCACACCTCCTTACTTAAATATACCAACTCCAAGATCGCACTACATTGCAGAAAAGGGAAATCTTCCCATTCCACACTGTAGGGAGATCTCCATTCAGTCCGATCGAACATTTACAAGTTCGAACATATGGTCTCGGCCATATGAGGTTCGAACTTGTTATATGTTCAAGCTACTGAAGGAGACCCATATATATATATATATATATATATATATATATATATATATATATATATATATATATATATATATATATATATATATATACATACACACACACACACACACACACACACACACACACACACACACATATATATATATATATATATATATATATATATATATATATATATACACACACACACACACACACACACACACACACACACACAAGCACACAGATGTAGATATAGCACATCCAAGTACGATGGCCCATACAACATCAAATGTCTAACCAGAGTACTTAAATGCTTTTACCCAGCTTTCATCAGAAGTTTACACACACTAAGCATATGTCTGGTCACATGACAAAATGACAGTGTCAGAATTTCTTATTTTCCTAGCAAAGATTTTTTTGTAATAAGTTACAGAATGGGTTCTTTCTCTAGTCATGATCTGGCTGTGGAATGCAGTCTGGACGTTTCTGGTGTTTTGTGGCTTAGGCACTCTGCTAGTTGTGCGTAAGCATGTGGTTTCAACATTTCAAATTTAAAGGAAATATTGGTCACTGGAAGTGGTCTGAAAATTGTGTCATTGTTCACTCAAAGTCATTAAGTTGCATGGGAAGAAATCTAGTGCTGTCTATCAACAGCTGTCCTGTATACCTTACAAGACAGCATCACACAGAAGCGACTTTAAAAATGAAATGACAAAACGAGCATGTTATGAATATTAAAAATCAAAACTTGTCAAATATAAAATGATGTGGATGACTAAAATAACATATTTTACTTAGCATGCATTTATAAATAAATGGATTTGCTATGCTGTTTTTATATATTCAGATTTATCAAGTTATTATAAAAAAGTAACAGAACATCTAATCTACTTTTTTATTTGTGGGTTTGCTAAGACCAGCAGGCACAAGTGCCCTTTCTCAGGGGGAAGGGGTTGACTCAATGGTTAATGTCATTACTTCTCAGATATAGGGTTTGATTCTGACCTTTGGTTATAAGCTAAGCTTGTAATAGTCTACAGACTGATAGCTTTGTATGAACCTATGAAAAGAATGATAACTTCCTAGTTATGTGACTTGTTCAGAGTCACACCATTTGCAAACAGAAAGAGAGGGAATTCAACCCAGGACTGCAAAATAAAGCTCACAAACAGATCATAGCCTCAACCCTTCTAAGCTAAACTGTCACAGCATTAATTGTAAAATTAATATTTATTTGAAGTTTGCTTTCATCAGTTGTTCTTTTAGTCATCCCTCTGAACGGGGAGTGGGGGGGCCATCATCTGAAACAGGAAACTACAAACCCATAAGCTTGACCAATTTTATCTGCATGGCCATGGAAAAAATATCATGGACTTGATAAATAACAACATAGGAAATCTCCAAACACTGGACCAGACCCAATTTAGCTTTATCAAAGGGAGGTCTTGCCTGCTCAGTCTGGTGGACTTCTTTGAGAAAGTTGCCAGGACCATGGATGTGGGTAAAATGGTACACAATACTTATCTAGACCTGGCCAAAGCCTTTGACATAATCCTCCACTCCAGCATCATAGATAAACTTACTGAGTTAGGCATAAACCCCTGCATCATCAGATGGATAGCAAACTGTCCCACTGACAGCACACATGTTGTATGGATAGGTGAAGTCACTTCTGATAAGAAACCTGTACTAGCAGTGTCCCACAGGGCTCAGTGTTGGGACCTCTCCTGTTTGGCATACACCTCTCTGAAATGAAAGCAAGTGTTGGGGGCCTCTGGCTCACCAAGTTTTCCAGCAACTTTAAGCTGGGAGCAATCACTGAATCCCCAAATGCTTTTGACATCCTACAAACAAGCCTAAAAATGATAAATGAGTGGTGCCAGCACCATGGTCTAAGACTAACTGCTAAAAAATGCATAAGCATTCCTTTCGGTAAATAAGATAGTCCCTGCAAATTATAATATTGATAGCACACCCCTAAAAGTAGATTCAGTGGTGAGGGACCTTTGAACACAGATAGATAGTAACTTAAACTTTGACCATCAGGTAGCTACTGTAGTGAGGAAATCCTTCTGTGTGGCTTAACTTATACATAAAGGTATGGAATCAAGTTCAAAGGAAGTCATAATTCAATTGTACTCAGCCCTTATCAGGCCCATAATCAAGTACAATTCTCTCTTCTGCATATACCTAACCAGGCACTTTGGAGCAGTCCCAAAGGTTTCTCACTAAAAAAAATACAAAGAGTAAGAGACATGTCTTATGCACACTGACCAAAGACCTTATCCCTTTACTCCATGTCATATAATTTATTGAGAAGTGACTTATGCCTGACCTACAAGGCAGTCTGTGATCCAGCCTTGATGAAAATGTTACATATTTACAAAAAAAATTATATGAGGGTTACGCTTTCCATGGACCTGAATCTTATTTGTGACTCTGACATAACTTGCTGATTGGCAGATTAGATATCTTGTAAAGTCCTCTAAAGCTAATTATGAAAATAAATTAGCATCCCTAGCTAAGGTAAATCATAAAGTATTCTTTAATTACATCCAAAATCTAAAAGGGAAGGCCCAACTTTGTGCCAAACTAGCTGTGGATGGTACCACTTATACTGAACCTGAGGACATTGCCAACCTACTAGCGGACAGGTTTGGCAAAAACTTCACCCCCCCCCCGTCCCCACCAATTATACCCCATAACATACCTGCCACCAATCTTCCGCCTAGTATTTCCAGAGAGCAGGTCATAGACGCACTCTCCAAAGCCAAAAACAAAGACTCTATGATATCGGACAACATCCCAGGCTGCCTATTAAATGGTCTAAAACAGAATGTAGTGGAACCACTGAGCACACTCGCCAGTCTCAGTCTAAGCACTAGCTTTATCCCAGCTAAGTGGAAAACAGCAACCATAATCCCCTTGTACAAAGAGTGTCCCCCAACCAAACCCAGAAACTATAGACACATAAGTATAACCACCCTTATCTGCAAGGCCATGGAGAGAATCATCATGGATCTTATCAACAAGGATATAGGTAACCTTCAAACTCTTGACTTGACCCAGTATGGCTTCTTTAGAAGCAGATCTTGCCTGCTAAACTGTTGGACTTCTTTCAGAATGTCACCAAGGCCCTGGATGAAGGAAAACCAGTTCACACTGCCTAGCTCAATCTAGCCAAGGCCTTTGACAAAATCCCTCACTCAGGCATCATTGAGAAACTCACCCAGCTGGGGATTAACCATTATGTCACTGGATGGGTTGGAAACTGGCTCACAAACAGAACACATACAAACAAAATTGGGGATGCCAACTCTACTAGCACACCTGTTACCAGTCATGCTCCACAGGGATCTGTGGTAAGCCCCCCATCAGACATCTGCAACAACTGGGGAGACCTCAGAGGTTTCTCACCAAGAAAATTCAGGGCCTACAACACATGACCTACACGGACAGACTGAAGGCTGTATGAATTTACTCAGTATTGTATAGATTGCTTAGTACCCGCGGTAGTGGTGCTGTGGTAGCATTGTTGCCTCACAGCAAGATGTTGTCCCGTTCGATTCTCAGCTAGAGTGTCTTCTGTGTGGAGGCATGCGTGAATGGAAGTGCCTTCGTTGAAGGTTGTGCATCAGGGCTGGTAACTCGGCACGTAAAAATCCACTACCAAACATTAGCGGACCGGAGTTCCGCTGTGACGACCCCTAACCAGGATAAGCCGAAAGACACAACAACATTGTATAGATTGCTTAGTGGTGACTTTTGCCTGGCCTACAGAGCAGTCACAGACCCTGCCTTGATGAAGCTGCTGCACATTTGCAAATCCAGTAGGCAAGATTCACTCACTCTAGGAATTTTAACCTAGCTTGTGACATTAACAGGACTTACTGGAGAGATAGATATGTCTCCCAGAGGTTGCCACTCCTCTGGAACAAACTCCTAATTCATGTAAAATAGAGTTTCTCAATGACCCTATTTAACCATAACCTGGACAACTGGATGGGAAACCATAAGTTTACAGTGGAGGTTTCATCTATGTCCCTCTTAGACAGAGGCAGCCGGTGCTGATCTTAGATTCATGCACAAACATAGACTATATATTTTGGTCCATAAGAGAACAAGGGTATAACATGGCTAGGCTTATAGGGACCATAGGGTCAATAACCTACTAACCTCCTATGATCCTATGAGAAACAGATTCATATCCCAAAGGCTACCTCTTCTATGGAATAAACTTACCATCTTTGTAAAAAAAAAAAAAAAAAAAAAAAAAAAAGTCCCTCACTCTCTTCAAAAAGAATTCAGATAACTGCATGGAGAAACATAAATTCACTCCTGGGGTACTCCCCATGTCACTTATAGACAGAGGAATTTTGTAAAAACTCTATAAGTAATAACCCCATAGGCAGATATTATAGAAAATATGTACCACTGGACAATAATACAGATAAGAACAAAGAGGTCCTGTTTGTAACTAAATACAGTTTGTTAGTGTCGATCTAGTGCAATCACTTTTGGGGTTTTCTGGTACAACAAAAATAATTTTGTGATATTTTGGAAGAAAGACCCTGTGTATCATACAAGCATGGAAGGAGTACAGCAGATATGATAGTTACAGGTAGATTTGTAGCTCCAAAGATTAATGTTGGAAGAGGAAGCAGCCTTAAAGGGACCTTCCCTTGTGGAAGGTGTTCCTGTTGTAATTTTGTGGTTAGGCTGCTCCCATATATTAATGGAAAAAATATGAGACACAAAATATTTTTAGATGCGATACTGAGGGTGTTGTCTATGTACTTAGATGCCCCTGTAATAAATATGATGTTGGTGAAAGTAAAATGACATTCAAAGTTAGAATTTTAGAACATATTAGGGACATAAAGAAGTGTAAGCTGGAGAGCCCAGTTGCTGCACATTTTAAAGAATATCCTGGTAGTCATGTGACAGGTTAAGGTAGATAGGTGCAATACTTCTCATTTGAAATTTAAACTGTAACAAGAAGAATCTATTTTTATATTAAATGATGAAACTTTAGTCACTAAGGAACTTAATACAGAATGTAATTGAGGGTTTTAATTAGGTAAATGTTTTGTAATGACATAATTACTATAGTTATTTTATTGAATAATTAGAGGAAATTGTTTTGTATGTAAAGGATGTGTTATTTGTGTTTTTTATACTCTGAAAAGACTTTTTATCCCAAGCGCTAAGAGAGATTTTATCCAAATAAAATACTGCTGTTTAGAAAACTGTTTGGTGGAATCCTGATTGTGTGTTATCTGTTGTTGCTGCAGTGTGCAAAATTACTTAGTGGTCCAACACCCAAAGACACACTACCCCAATACCACCCCATCCCATATATAGGGAATTAAAATATAATATTGTCATATCCTGGGTATTATTGGCTAGACTTGTAGAGGCTGTTATGCCATTAGCCTATTATCTCCTATGAATCTATGAACCTATACATAATGATATACATTGAAGTTTCAGACTTCATTTCCTTCAAAAAATGCATGCAGCTTTCTAAGTTTATATGAGCAATACTTAAAAGCTGTCTCTATTTTGGGACCTCTGTAGCCCCATTATTTTAGGGTTTGTTCAGATTTCTTGGGCTAAGAGGTTGAGAAGTATGCATATGTTATATCTTGTGTATGCATGATGATAGCTTATTAATCCTACAATATTGTCATGTGGAGGTACCTGAATTATATAGTTAGATGTAGTATCTATCTATCTATCTATCTATCTATCTATCTATCTATCTATCTATCTATCTATCTATCTATCTATCATAGACTCATAGGTTAGTAACAGGCTAGCTCTTCTTGTGAGTCATTTTAAGACTAGACATTTATTCTATTTGAGAATCAAAGTCTACACTTTGTGTTTGAAAGGTATACACGTTAACCATTATGCCAACCCCCACACCTTATGCTAAACCTCAACCCCTATCTAATTATACGTTTACACACACACACACACACACACACACACACACACACACACGCACACACACACACACACACACACACACACACACACACGCACACACACACACACACACACACACACACACACACACACACACACACACACACACACACACACACACATACGCACACACGCACACACGCACACATGCACAGATTTTAGCAGAGCCTTACTTTCCAAGGATTGTAATATCAGTAATTACATTTAGGGCATTGTACATTTCAGCAATAGTCAATGCTGGAAGTGGGATGTTAGGCGATATTTACACACATGTGACAAATCACACATATGAAGAAAGAACAGGAGGATAAATAATACAGAATATTTTAACACATGTGACATATTACACATATGAAGAAAGAACAGGAGGATAAATAACACACATTCCTCACCTCTAGCACTGATTATTGGTAATATGCCTCAGTAACTCTTTTGTCATTTGCATTTAATATGCATTTCCTCTACTGAATTTGATTCAGTTTGGGGTTGTACATTTATTTACAAATAATCCTTGAAGCCATTTCAGTATTGTTAGTAAATGTAGTCTTAAAATATGCATTCAATTTAAATGCATTTTGATTGTTAAATGATAACGATGTTTTCAATGCTGCCTTACATTTCTGCAGTAT
This sequence comes from Protopterus annectens, assembly GCF_019279795.1. Taxonomy (NCBI): domain Eukaryota; kingdom Metazoa; phylum Chordata; order Ceratodontiformes; family Protopteridae; genus Protopterus; species Protopterus annectens. The sequence goes on along the minus strand of NC_056735.1, from coordinate 1,880,188,383 downwards.
ACGGTAACTAATATATATCTTAGATCTACAGCTTACATATGGATTGAATGATTGACTAAGTTAAATATACTGATAGTCATGCCACTGCTATCTCACCTCCTCATAAAAAAAAAAGCCTGGCAACAGATTCATAAACAATGCAAGCAGGAAATACGAAGAAGTGCTTGTCTTCCCCTCTACACCACATAGATGAAAGAAAAAATACTGTAGCATTCCATACAGAAATATTGGTTTGTCATTAGTGCTAAATCACATCACCAAATTAGTTTTATACTTCCTCTCAGCTTGGCTAATGTCTCTGTTCTCAATACCCTATAGTATTTGCCACCTGTTTTTTTTTTAACAATAATGGTTACAGCAGGTTGTATTATGCATTGTTAAAGTGAATCTTTGAACAACAGAGTAGATGATGAACAATGAAACAGACATGGCTAAATGCCACTGCGCTCACAGTAATTATAAATTGCACCAAGAATGCACTTCTATAGGGCTGCATACAGACTACTATTGAGACTGTTGTGGTGCCAGTCTCTGTATTTCGTGAGCAAACAAGCTCACATAGTGTCCAGTGCTGAACATATTGGTAAACATACCTCTCAACCTTTTAGAGCAAGAAATCTGGATAAAGCCATACATAAAAGTGGGACAAAGGCCCAAAAATAGGGACAATTAGTCAAAGTCAAAGTAAACTTTATTGTCATTTAGAAATCACACAAGTGCAAAAACTGAACAAAACTCCGTGTCTCCGGACTCAATGTGCAGACAACATATAGACTATTTTCACAGACATTTACACATATAACACCTAGCTATTATATCATGGACATGCAGGTAGACTAATATTGCACATAATTAGAAACAGATTTTAACACTTTTCGAAGTGAACACTTACTTGCATGAGACTTTAGTATTGTACAGGTACTTGGTTAAGACATTGCATTGATCCTTGCACAGAAAGAGACATTTGAGTATTGCATTGTGAACATTAGAGTACTGCACTATGTCTAATTTACGAATTTGCAACATATATTGCCCTGAAAGATGAGCTATATTACTGCACTGCTACTGCCCTCGTTGGCCTACAAGTTACAGTAATGGTGAATATTGTACTAAGTATTAGATGAGACTAGTAACCAGGTTAATGCAAAATTTGAGACATTTTCTACTGACCCAGGTAGAAATCATGGAGTGTAGTGGTTACTAGAGTTCAGCAACCTGATGACATTAGGGAAGAAGCTGTTTATGAATCTCATAGTTCTACAATGCATGCTTCGGAAGTGCTTTCCAGATGATAGATGCAGGAACAGTCCTCTGGCCCTACTGAGTCATCTGGATAAGTACAAGTCTTGGATAGGTGATAAGGTGGTCTTAATGATCCTCTCGGCTGTCTTCACCACTCTCTGGAGGGATTTGCACTCAGAGGTAGAGGAGCTTCCATACCATACTATGAGGCTGTTCATCAGGATGATTTCTATAGTACCTCTGTAGAAGGTAGTGAGAACTGTCAATGGGAGACTTGCTGTCCTCAGCCTTCTTAAAAAGTGCAATCTCTGGTGCGCTTTCTTGGCTATGGCATTTGTATTTGTGTTCCATTCAAGTCCTCATCGATGTGCACTCCCAGAAACTTCATGCTTATCACTCTTTCCACTGTGTCCCCGTTGACGGTGAGGGGAGAATGTTCCTTGCAATTTTTCCTGTTGTCCACAATTATCACTTTTGTCTTGTTCACATTTAGTGCTAAGTTGTTATTTCCACACCAGACAATATTGCTCTTACAAACTTAGAAAGTTGATAGAATAACAGGCTTTGCATTAGCATGTATTTTCTGAAAGGTATGAAGTCTGAAACTCAAATGTCTGCCATTATTTTCTAACCTCAGTCCTTAATGAGTTGCCACTAATTTGCCAGAAAAGCACAATTTTAAGAAAAATTAGCCAAAAATATGAGGCAAAAATATGTACAATCTGTAAAAATCTGTACAGTTGAGAGGTATGAGTAAACCACATGTGAAGTAAAGTTGCATGAACAACTAGGGTCATCAAATAACTGAAGGCACAATAACTTAATGATTTAATATAACAACCACATCTAGATTAAATGCTTTCATCCTTTCACAATCTAGGACTTCATCAGAACCAAGACAGGAAACCCATAATCCATTTTAAATAATTAATGAGGTAGATCGTGTGATTGTAAGAATCCAATCGAATTCAACCAGTTCATAAGTATAAAAACATCATAATAACACAAAAAGTTAACAATGAAAAAGCTATTATCTCTTAAAACTTCAGTACTGTTACATATTATAAAAACATTTCATAAACTATATAATTCATTGGAACATAAGACTGGTAAAATAGAAGGTTGCTTATTCAGCTAGGGGTCAATGAGGCATTCAGTTTAAGTTGTGATATTAACTGTATTAATTCCTTATATTCTATCAATGTTTCCTATTGACCTCCATGATCATTTTGTAAAACCACTTCCTTTCCCCTCTTTTGGCCACAGTCCCTCATTTTGACATCCATAGCCTCTACTAGGGATTGTCACAAGGAATACCCACAGAACTGCTTACCCCAGGGATGGGCACATCCATCCATCCCTGCTACTCCGTCAGCTGACCAAGATGCTAATTGAACCCAGGTCAGCTGTACTGTAGTCAGGGTTTTATCTCTTTATGCCACACAGCATAAGACATCTTGGTGCATTAGAAAAGCATCATGGTAGAGGTGTATGAAGCTCACAGGTAGTGTTAATCATGACTGTTTAAATGATTATCAGCAAGTGTGCTTACTTGCAAGGATCAGTCATCACCACTCCTACAGGCTGAAGGTAGCTATCCGTCCACCCTACCCTAGCTACAGACTTAATGCATATTTATGAATACATATGGGACAGTCCTTGTATGGACCTACTGGTAAATAAAAATGGAAGAATAGTATATCCAAAGAGTTATTTGCATCAGCACCTCCACAGACAAAACTGATTTGCCCAAAAGGTTGCAAAGCAATGGAATTTACTGTGTGATTCACTCAGGTCTGAGACATAAACCAGGATGTTAAAAAAGAAGCTTGGCAACTACATGCAGCAAAGGAAATAAGTAGAGATATGATAGCAATATGGACATTTTGTCATCTCCATACTTGGAAGAATAATGTATGAATGAATAAGGTTTTCTCAGCAGAGTAAATATAATCTGAGTTATAAGGCCCTAGCAGAACATATATTTTGGTTATTGGATGGAATAACAAAGGCTTGTTGTATATCAGGGCTGCACAGTGCCTCAGTGATAAGATCACTGACTCACAGTTCCAAGCTCTGGGGTTCATTCCTCACTTTCTGTTATTATGTTTAAAGAGCATGCATGTTCTTTCCATGACTGTGTGGGTTTTCATCTGATACTTTGTTTTTCTAATTCTCCTCCCCTCCAAATGTTTACAGGTTGATTGGGTACTCTAAACTATATATGTGTGCATGTGTGTATGTGTGTCTCTTTACATACATACATACATATATAAAACCTTGCCATTATGACCTGAGTCATATTTGAAAAGGGACAGTGGACCACTTCACTAACCTGGTTAATGAAGATAATAAATAAATTATTTTAAACAAATTAAATCTCGAACTTTGTAATTATATTCTAGAAATAATTTACAATTATTCTGAAAGTACACAACTGCAGTATTACAATGGGTTTGTCATATTTCTAATAATATGCCTATCCTGGTCTCATGTTATGCACATTTTCTAGGGAAGTTGAAGTAGCAGTTGTGTTTCAATAATATTTCAAACAAATGGGCATATGAACGTTTTTGATTCACAAGTGACTATCCATTATACCAGTCAGAGTAAAAAAAAAATCTGGATTAGCCTTATTAGTGGTTACAGTTTACGTACAATGGTAATTCACTGTGAAAAAATATGAATATTCAGTCTGTTTAGAAAACTGAGCTATAACTAAATTATTTTTGTTTTGGTTGCAAAGCAAGTAGAAGCATCATATGTAAATAGTGCTAACTTAATGATACTAAATTGGCTAATAATAGTGGAGGATTATAGTAGTTTAATCTTACTTAGCATAAATATTTATACTTGGTCTAAACAATAGAGAAGAATTTGTCAGCTACCTGAGAAGGAAAGGGTTAAAGCACTAGGAACGTGTGTTTTTAGTAAGGTCATGTGATGTTATGTCAGGTGATGGTTTTTAAGATATTTAAACATGAATTTTGCTGTTTACTTCAGTCTGAAGAAGTCTTTGCAAAGGAGTTAGAAGACAGAAGCGCTTATTGAAGCTTTTATTTTGTTCTTGTTGCATTAAACCATTTGTTTATTCATCTGGGAGCCTGTGGATATATTTCTACTGGGTATCTATGCTTGTGAGTTTCTTTTATTTTTTGTTGCTCTGTTTTAACTTTTAGTGACTCAATATGAATCCATGTCAGTGTTACTATAACAAATTTAAATACAGTAAAGATAGTTAATATCATTATTCATACAACAAAGTTAATACAGTTAGTTTGCTTTAGTTAAACATGAGTAAGTTCCTGCTGTTTAAAACCATGTATTCAATCATTCTGAAGTCTCCATTTGTTTACCCTCCTTTAGAAAATCTGCATTACTTTTATTCTCAAGTTTAGCCCCAAAAGGAACAGAAGTTTTTATTTATTCTTGGTTGAGTGTATATATGCATGTGTGAGTATGTGTACATGTGTGCATGTACGTGTGTATGTGTGCATGTGCGCATGTGTGTGCTTGGTTGAATGTATGTATGCGTGTGTGTGTGTGTGTGTGTGTGTGTGTGTGTGTGTGTGTGTGTGTGTATACACATGTACATGTGTGTATGATTCAAATTAACTGTCTCTGCATCTGCATGTGAGTAATTAACCATGTTGAGACCTCACCCAAATAAATGAAATTCATTGCTCCTGCATTCATTATTTATCAAGAAAGGTGATCAATCTGCGGTTAATTTGCAGAATCCTTCGTTCTTGCTTGTAGAAAGGTAGTACTTGTAAGATTAGAGTTTGGGGGGAATTCGGTATATTTCAATAATGTAAGCAATGTGGCTGTAATGCATATTGAGGTCTAGAAGTTTTAATACCCCCCCCCTTTATTTTTGAGACATGTGACCTTTTCTAAGCTTTGCCACTGACTTGTTTACTCCCAAAGAAAATCCATCCACAGTTTATTAATTTGATTGAGCCAAACTGGAGTAATTTTGTTAATTAGATTGTTTAGTATGTAACATGACTTAGGAATATGTTCATTTTGATAATAGTTGTTCATGCCTAAAGGGTAAACTGCAGTTTGCACCACCTGCAAATCTTTTTTTATTTTCTCAACAATTATGTGGAAGTTGAATTCTATTAAGGAACTGTGATTTTTGGTATACATTATTCCTGGATATTTTATGTTAGAAAGGGGGACTGTTATATTATGAAGAGGTCTATATCACATCGTCAAACTCACAGGAGTTCGAACGATGCAATATCAAACCATTAAGTTCGAAACCCAAAAAGTACAAAAACACAGAACAGCGATTTTTTTCCCAAAGAAAAAAATCACTGTTCTGATACAAAAAAAAAAAAAAAACATGTACACATTAAACTTAATCTATGCCCCCCACACCCCCGAACGTGGGGGACTGTGACCCACACACTCTCCTACTTAAATATACCAACTCTGAGATCGCACCAAAGTGGAGGAAATAGCAAAGCCGCGAGAATGGCCCACCATGGCTTCGCTATTTTTGCATTTCGAACATTTGGATTCGATATTATCACGTTCGGACTCCTGTGAGTTCAACATTCTAATATAGACCCATTACCAAGTACATTCCAAATGCAAAAAGAGCTATGATTCCTCATTTAACATAGAGTGGATGAATTTATAATTCAAGACAGAGACATACTTTTTTATTACTAAAAATAGAGGAAGAATACAGATGAACAGATTTTCTAGATAAAATAGAAAACTGCCTCTAAATGAAGTATGCAGTGACATACATCTCAATATTTTAAAACTGAGTTCTTTTGATAGGTGAATGCCTTTCAATATGCTAGAATATAACGTCTAGTGGAAGATTAAATAGTGGTTCAAGCTAAGGATTAAATAAGTATGAAGAGGGAAGTGGGTGGTATTGGATGCGCTGGAATAGAGGTTCTAGTAAAAGATTAAATATGCATGGAGACAGAGGTAGTTGCTATTGGATATGCTGGAAAAGAGCTTCTAGTAAAAAATTAAATATGTACAGAGACAGAGATGGGTGGTATTGGATATGCTGGAAAAGAGGTTCTAGTAAAATATTACATATTATGGAGACAGAGGTGGGTGCTATTGGACACACTGGAATAGCGGTTCTAGTAAAAGATTATATATATATGGAGACAGAGGTGGGTGCTATTAGAGATGCTGGAACAGAGGATCTAGTGAAAGATTAAATATGTATGGAGAAAGAGGTGGGTGCTCTTGGAAATTTTGCAAAAGAGGTTCTAGTGAAAATTAAATAAGTATGGATACAGGTGTGAGCTATCAATGTGCTGGACTAGAGGGTCTAGTGAAAGATTAAGTAAGTATGAAGATAGAGTTGGGTCCTATATGATAAGCTGTAATAGAGGTTCTAGTAAAAGATTAAATAAGTATGGAGACAGAGGTGGGTGCCATGGGATATGCTAGAATAGATGTTGTAGTAAAATATTAAATAAGTAAGGAAACAGAGGGTGGTTTCTATTGGTTATGCTGGAATAGAGGTTCTACTGAAAGATTAAATAAGTATGAAGAGAGAGGATATACTTGACTGTTGCCAAATCATATCTGGAAAGCAGGAGAGAAGATATTGTTAATCTTTAGGAGATTAGATATTGTTCTGTATACGGTAGTCGTTGTTTTTAAGTACTGAGGACATTATATATTTGTAAGAGAGAAAGAGAGACAACACAGATGGAATATGCTCTCAGTCAAATGCCTTTGAGGTATTCAGAGTAAACACTTCTTGTCATACAACTTGCGGTTATAATATGCTATTATTTCTAAGGTAATATTATTATTCTGTATTTGCCAACATGCTATAAAGCACTGTGAAATTAAATGGACTGCATGAACCCTAAAGTAATTTTGTCATTCTAATTTTGCTTAATGCCATTTATAAAGGCTTCATTTATATAGATACAGTGTTTTTTTTTTTGTAGTGTACCTGTGGATTTTTGGCACTTACAATGTGCAAAACTTTCATTTTTTTCTTTAAATGTGAATGGTAATACTGACTGTTTATACCTTTAGAACAGTTGATGATATGGCAATAAATGCTTAGATATGCATAGATTTATGATAATAAAATGTGCATTCCACAGCACCATAGCATAGAGGGATGAAGCCGTATGACCCAGATGACTTGACAGTGACTAGCAATGCATGTGCAGAAGGAGTCAGGGAAGTAGGGATGGGAAGGGGCAGCTTTGCCAAATGCCACACTCCAGAAGGGATGGAGGGATTTCTGCCTATGATGAAGACACATCTCCAGGGATGGGGACGTGTCTACAATCATGGGACAGATTGCTTTTAAAACTATGCCAAGAGCGAGGGGCCACAGGAAGCTGACACTGCATGTGGTGATATACATGATGTTGCTAGCTTTTATACATCCAGTTACAAAATACAAATACACTTTATACATGCATGCGGATTGTCAAACAGAACATGTAGTCTACCTTGCCAGGTGTGTGTCCTGCAGTGCATTTTACATAGGCAAAACCAACAGGAAATTGAGAGAAAGAATGAGGGAACATGTATATCATACACGCATTGGTTCTGAACACAATGCACTAGCGAGACACACATTGGCAGCAGGTTTGACACATCATTTTAAGTTTTCAGTACTACAAGTTGTCAATCCGAGTATTCGGGGAGGGGTTGTCAAAAATTTCACATAGAATTGTGAACTAAAATGGATTATAAGATTAAGAGCAGACAAAAAACTGGGGCTCAATGATAAAATGCCCCTGAAAGCAGTACTACGTAATAGAAGACTTAAAACCATTAAATGAGATTGTTTTAAAAACACACCAATTTTACATACATATCTACTTGTTTGTATAAGTCTATTTTAATATGACAATCAGAGGCTGTACTTTTTTGTATGGTATGAATCAGACTTTGTAAATCTTATGCACTCTACACCTTGCACAGTGTTTTATTCGTATTTTTGTTTTTATTTTTGTAGTTAAGCATGGTCAATTTTATTTATTTATTTATTACATTCATTATATGTATAGCGTTAAACAGCTTTGTATGAGCTGCAAGCTAGATATGTGTTTATTTAGTGTCAAGGAAATGATGTCAACACTTTTACTGCATTGTAATGTTGAATTATTCATGAGGAAGTGTATTTAAGAATGGTTAAAATCTCGCATTCATTAGTAATTGATTGGTCTGATGAAGCCTTTATGGTGAAAGCACTTACCTACTTCTGTCAATAAAAGTATTGGACTTATTAGCGTGGTATATCTGGCAACTTTTTGTTCGTTTACAAGATTTTTTCAATTCTGAAGATACTGCATTATAGTTGTTTGTTCCAGTGGATGTGCTTTTTACCACTTATTTTGTACCTTTAGAACAGATGATGATATGGTAATAAATGCTTAGATATGCATAGATTTATGATAATAAAATGTGCATTCCACAGCACCATAGCATAGAGGGATGAAGCCGTATGACCCAGATGGCTTGACAGTGACTAGCAATGCATGTGCAGAAGGAGTCAGGGAAGTAGGGATGGGAAGGGGCAGCTTTGCCAAATGCCACACTCCAGAAGGGATGGTGGGATTTCTGCCTATGATGAAGACACATCTCCCGGGATGGGGACGTGTCTACAATCATGGGACAGATTGCTTTTAAAACTATGCCAAGAGCGAGGGGCCACAGGAAGCTGACACTGCATGTGGTGATATACATGATGTTGCTAGCAGTGCCGAATTAGAGCATGCACATCACTGCAGGATTAGTGTAACTAGCGCACATGATGCTGCAGACTGCTCCTGTTCATTTCTCCTGCCCAAAGAGACATTGGTACAGTCCTAGCCCAGGGGATTAGCACCTGGGTCACTTGAAGAAAAGTGGTACAACCAAGCAGCTGACTATGAACTAGGTGCATGCAAACATTCTCAATGTCTGCATGCCTCTTTATCAACACATATATGTATATATACATCGGATCATGGGAAATGCAAGGCAACTGACTCTTGTGACCATTTACACCTTGCCACTACCCACCTTTGCACCATACCTCCTTTTTTTCAAGGAGAGCTAGGCCAGTCAAGCCAGCAGTGAATTTGAAGTGACCAATCCAATCATCCAGTTACTGGCCGAAGGCACATAATGTATCATACTGCTTAATTTGCAGCTGGAGTATATTCCAGAGGTGGGGAAAATGCTGTATAATGAATCTGTCTCTCTGCCATGATTTATTGTGCACTAATGAAAGTTTAGATTACTCATTCTCATATTTAATTTCTGGCAATACCAAAAATTCAGGACCACTAGGTCTCTACTGGCATGGAAGGCAAGGCATAGAGCTTCACTCAGGAGTCTACATGATATTGTATAAAGGGTTAGCACTTCCAGTCTTTTCTGGTAGCTTAGGGTTTTTAAGCCAATTAATTTCTTAGTTAGGAACCTATGGGGTCTTTCTAGTTGTTTGAATGTCTAGTGAAGTACATCTGAAAGGGCATAATGCATGCAAAATATAAGGGGACAATAACCTCTTTAGATCTGGAGGATATTCCTTTGGCAGTTAGCTGCACTAAGCAGAAGGACTTTCTGACAACTGTCATTTCATGATGGTCAAAAGTGAGGGAATTATCAATGCACGTTCCAAGGGCTTTAACAACATTTTCAATTTGGAGTGTCTGTGTTGTATGCTGGAGGGAGGGGCTGTCTGCCAATTGTGATAATATTGTACCTTTTAACATCTAATTTAAACCCATTTTGTAGTACATCAGTGTAAGTTCTTGCTGAAGAACTTGGACATCAGAGAGGGACTCTACAATGACTCTAGTTTAGAGTCACCTGCAAACTTGGTTAGCCAGAGGTGTTTTTATAAATATATATATATATATATATATATATATAGATATATATATATATATATATATATATATATATATATATATATATATGGATCTACTTCATTACATCGAGTTACCAAAAGACCGAGTGTTAAAAAGTGGAACAATCAAAATACTGAAAATGCATAACACTGATCCTCAGAAAATCGAATCCAGAACATCGAAAATCCAAATGCATACATGATGTTTCACTTCCTCCAACTAAACATAAAACACTAAACATACACTGAAATAAATCTTAATGCATGGGGGCAAGCCCCCTTGCACCCTCCATGTGGGAGCCCGCTCCCCCCATATCCTCTGGAACTTAAATATACCACCTCCAAAATCACACTACAGTAGGGGAAAGGTAAATTTCCAAATCTCCATACAACATATACATAAAGTAAAAAAAAAATGCACACCTCTGCCTTCATAAAACATCTACACACTGCCAACACAAACACATCCACTGTTGCTCACTCATCCTGACACCGCAAAGATCATTTATGCTACCACCTTTCAAAAAATAAATCCTACCATCAGAAATGAATCTACCTTACCCATCTCTTCAAAAGTAAAACCACACAAACTGACAAATTACATTCTATTACACGGAATGCCTGCCACATCTCTTTACAACTATTTATAACTTTTTAAAGACATATCGAACTATTACAACTCAACAAAACATAAACGTTACCATATTCGGTGTTATGGGACTCAATCAAATCATCTTTCTGCATTTTCATCTTTCAATGTTGTGGTCTCAATGTTTTAACACTTGTCCTCAGATTCTCTAAAGCTTACACGGTGTGCAAGATCGGCGCAGGAGCTCAAGCAGGCAATATGTCTGCAGTGCGATCCAGGAATAGCCTGCAGGGGTGTGCACGAGCACTCCTCCACTAATCCTGCACGGACGAAGCCCTTGTATGCAAATCACCCCATTTGCAGGAGAAATTTATGCAAATGAGGTGATTTTGCAATCCAGGAAGCTTGCAACCATCCATGCAGGAGTAGTACTATCTGCAGAAATGTACTCGGTTAATAACGAAGTGCATTTCTGCAAAATCCAAAACGGAGCTGTGACAGCTCCAAATAAAGGCTGCATATCATGTAGTAAGCATGCCAATGGCCAAATACAGGCCATTGGTATTGCAAACATAAAAAAAATGCAAAAATCAACTTTTATTTTTTTTAGCCGATCTCGGCTGTTTAAGTGCAGGGCAGAGGAGCGCAAACGGGATGGGGGTAAATAACAAAATGAACCTAAATTAAGCATTCTAACTAAAATCAGTATTCTGCCATGCAAGTCAATGGCAGGCAGAAGACAGCATGGCCAGTGAGTGGTGGTTGCTAAGGGGGGAGGCTCAGTGTGAGACATGTAACTATGCATTACCAGGCAATCCTATGCAAATGAGGGGAAGGATAGTGAATCCCAGTTTTCCCCAGCATGTGAGTCAGGTCCCAACAGTGTAAGAGTAGGAATAGCTTGGTGCAAGCCTAGGAGTCAGGTGACATCATGGGGGTATGTGTCAGGCATACTGTAAGCAGATTGGAGCCCTACGGCTTGGGTTTGCTCCTAGCTTAGCACAGCTAAGCTACGGGGTGTGTCTAAACCTGCCTAGCACTCTTTACAAAGCTTAAGCGGGTGTGCGTACCGCTCACCAGGTTTTACAGGAAGAAAAAATAAGTTAAACCAGGAAATAGCAGCAGTGTGCATATGTGAACACTCTGTGCAGTGCACACACAGGCTTAAACAGGAAGACAATTGGAAGGGAAAACAGCAGTAGGAAGGTAATCAAGGAGAAGTAGCTTAGCTGGCAGGTGAAACGTATCAGAATCAGCCAATTACACAGGCAGCAGACCAGCCCAGTCCAGAACACTACTATAAACTATGCAAACACCTCTTCCTCTGTTTTTTCCCCCACATTCTACACCACCAGTGTGTACAAGCAGGGAAATTTTAACAAACAAACCTACAAAATGAGCAGGGCTGCAACAGGCAACATAGAACAACATGTGCAAGAGGCTGAGGGTGGTGAGGATGTGAATGCTGCCAATCAAGCCACAGTGAGGAGACGGAGAAGAGTGTACAGATCCAGGGTAACCTACTAGGGGCTACATGAGCTGGAGATAGTGGAGCACTATAGGGTGGACAGAAACCTCTTACAGCAAATTGTTGAGCTGTGCCAGCCACACCTGACACCAAATTGACCGAGGGGAACCCAGCCTAGTGGATACCAAGGTATGTGTAGGCCTAGGAATGCTAGCCACAGGTACCTCTGAAAGGTCAACTGGGGATATCATGGGGATCACACAGGCATCAGCATCCAGAGTATTCCACCAGTTCCTGGATGCCATGTCAGGACATGCCAGTGAGCACGTATATTTTCTCAACACCCGTGAGGTGATGGCCAGCAATATGCATCTCTTCCACCAAATAGCAGAATACTCTGAGGTAGTGGGTGCTATAGACTGCACACACATATGCATCAAAGCACCATCTGGTGATCAGGGTAGGGCCTACTTCAACCGCAGGGGCATCCTCTCCATCAACTGCCAGGTCGTATGTAATGCCCAGGGCATTATAATGAATGTGTGTGCTGGCTGCCCAGGAAGCTATAATGATTCCCACATATGGCATCTGGCACAGCTGTACCAGAGATTTGCCATTGGGGACATCCCCTATGGTCACCTAGTGGGGGATACTGTTTACACACTGGAACCGTGGCTGATGACACTCATCAGAAATGCACACACACCTAAACAAGAATACCATAATAAGGCACACGCACAGACCAGACTTATAATAGAGCATGTGTCTGGGATGCTCAGGTCATGGTTCTGGTGTCTGGACACATCTGGTGGAGCCTTGCAGTACTCACCAGCTACATGTACCCAAATTGTTATGGTATGTGCCATGCTACACAATATGATCCTGCGGAAACAGCTGCAGCAGGAACAGCATGGGGCAGGGCCACACAGCCCCCCACCAATGCCAAGGCCTGCACAGGCACAGAGTGACTCGGAGGAGGAACAACCTGAGCCTGCCCCAGTAGGCAGATGGAGGCATACCCAGTATGCAGAGGCTGTGGCAAAGAGACAACGCATAGCACATACACTGTCACAGTAGGGACCCAGGGAATGACACCTCTCTCTGACTCGCACATACAGTAAAAGGGATGCCAAACATGACACTACCTGTGCTCAGTGATGTATATGTGTGTCCAATATAGGCAGCCCTACAGCACCATATACATGTCTGGCACACCCTCAAGGTAAGTCAATCAATCTACCAATTGCCAAATGGAGTAGAATGTGTCGTTACCTGTATTTATGGTATGGATGTGAGCATAAAAAGAATAGGGTGGCTGAATGTTACGGCAGCAGGCAGTAGACACCCATAGTGGCACCATGACATCTGTAACACATACTGGAGTCACCATAGTAGCAAGTACTACACAGGGTGACAAAACCCATTGCAGTGAATGTGCTGAGCGACATGTGTGTCCATATGACCCACACTTGCCAGTCAGGGCAGTTCACATACCCAACAACAGTTTCAGCCAACAGGACAAGTGTAGACAAACCCAAACAGACTGTGCTATGGCCCCTGAATGATGGCTATGGTTAACCCCCCCCCCCAGGCCTACTCAGGCAGACTACAATAGGTCAGGCAGTAGGATGTTAGTTCTGAAGGGTAGGAAGTCAGACACTAATATGTAGAGCATCCAAAGCTACGATCTGTAGTACACTGGTATGCCTCTAGTCAGCATGATAGGTAAGAACACAGAATGAAATGCAGTACCTGACATACCAGTACAGTCATAGCAAATGTGTACAAGTGTCAGGTGTGCCCCCCCATTCTGAGTAGTAATGTAATAACAGTCAGGTGTGCCCCCCAATCCTGTGTAGAAATGTAGAAATAGACAGGTGTGCTTCCCTCCATCCTACCTAGTAATGTAATAACAGTCAGGTGTGCCCCCCCCCAACCCTGTGTAGAAAGGTAGAAATAGACAGGTGTGCTCCCCATCCAACATAGAAATGTAGTAATAGTCAGGTGTTCCTCCCCAATCCTGTGTAGAAATGTAGAAATAGTCAGGTGAGCCCCCCCATCCTATGCAGAAATGTAGGAACAGTCAATGCCTAATGCTTGATGGATACCCTGCAGAAACAGCATGCCACCTGTCGGTGTACAACACAAAGGTCAGCACTGCAGTACAAACTACCTGGCCTTGATCCACACATTAAATACAGATGGGCATACTGGACATGCTCACACACTTAGAGAAATGAAGGCAATGTCAGTCTGAAGGCCATGTCTGCAAACACCAGTGGGCCAGACATATCTGGAAGTCGCAATTTTTAGTGCAGACACTCGTCAGTATGCACCATTTGTGCCTTGCACACACAGTGGATACGAATACAGACATATATGTAAGGACAACACACTATAATAAGCCAAGGGTAGACGTACATAGATGTGTGGAAGTGGGTGACTGTGACAAGGAGCCATCCAGGCCTGGCCCGCCCAGCACACAGCCAAAGGGCCCAAACCACATGAGGGTCAGATGTCACTCACTGCAGATACTAGCCACCAGTATGTGTCAGCATTACAGACTATGAGGTACATGTGCCAGCTGTGCAACATGACTGTACAAGGAAGTAGTCATCTAGCAGCTGTATACACGTACCTGTGAAATATGACCCTGTGTGTGCCCGCATGTGGCGTGTCAACCTCCAGATGAATGAGTTATGGCCCATGCACACACACTGCCCTCCCCATACCCCTACTATGACAAGCCTGCTGAGGTCATCGACTATGAAATACACCTTTGGGAGAGTTGTAGCCCAGTGCTCTCCATGGCTTGTCCCATAACTGTGTGCTGCTGTAGTGTGATAAAATAGGTAGGAGTTCAAATCCCAGATATGACAACTGTGTGTGTTTGTGTGTGTGTGTGTGTGTGTGTGTGTCTGTGAAGAGAGCAATGCTTTTTAAGATAGTCACACTCCCTACAATTCAAATGCTCAACTTTGGCAAGGCTGCTGATGTCATCCACCTAGTAATACACCTCTGGGAAGGTTGTAGCCCAGTAATCTCTGTAGCACATCCTATAACTGCATACTGCTGTAGTGTGATAAATTAGTTAGGTAGCTGTTCTAATCCCAGAGTGTGTGCGTGTGTCTGTCTGACTCTTTCTGTGTAGAGATCAATGCTTTTTAGGGAAGTCACACTCCCAGCAATTCAAATGCTCAACTTTGGCAAGGCTGCTGATGTCATCCACCTAGAAATACACCTCTGGGAAGGTTGTAGCCCAGTAATCTCCATAGTGCGTCCTGTAACTGCGTACTGCTGTAGTGTGATACATTAGTTAGGTAACTGTTCTAATCCCAGAGTTTGCAAGTGTGTGTGTGTGTCTGTCTGTGTAGAGAGCAATGCTTTTTAGGGTATTCATACTTCCTGCAATTCAAATGCTCAGCTTTAACAAGGCTGCTGAAGTCATCCACCTAGAAATACACCTCTGGGAAAGTTGTAGCCCAGTAATCTCCGTAGAGCAATCTGTAACTGTGTACTGCTGTAGTGTGATAAATTAGTTGGGCAGCTGTCCTAATCCCACACTTGGCAAGTATGTGTGTGTGTCTGTCTGACTCTGTCTGTGTAGAGAGCAATGCTTTTTAGGGTAGTCACACTCCCTACAATTCAAATGCTCAACTTTGGCAAGGCTGCTGATGTCATCCACCTAGAAATACACCTCTGGGAAGGGTGTAGCCCAATAATCTCCATAGTGTGTCCTGTAACTGCATACTGTTGTAGTGTTATATATTAGTTAGGTAGCTGTTCTAATCCCACACTTGGCAAGTGTGTGTATGTCTGTCTATGTAGAGAGCAATGCTTTTTGGGGTAGTCACACTCCCTACAATTCAAATGCTCAACTTTGGCAAGGCTGCTGATGTCATACACCTAGAAATAAACTTCTGGGAAGGTTGTAGCCCAGTAATCTCTATAGCATGTCCTGTAACTACATACTGTTGTGGTGTGATATAGAACTCCGGTATGGTTCTATTCCCACCCATGGCAGTTCTGGATATTTTGTGTGTGTTTCAATGTCTGTGTAGGAACCAATGCATTTTAGGCTAGTCACACTCAGTATATTTCAAATGCCCTACTTTGGCAATCCTGCTGATGCCATTTATTGTGAAATACACCTTTGGGGAAGGTGTACTCCAGTAGTCTACATGGCGTGTACTATAACTGTGTAGTGCTGTAGTGTAATAAACTAGTTAGGTAGGGGTTCTACTCCCAGTGTGTGTGTGTGTGTGTGTGTGTGTGTGTGTGTGTGTGTGTGTGTGTGTGTGTGTGTAATAGCCGAGAGGTTGGGGTGCAAATCCATACCCATACATGACACAAAGGCCAGGCAATGACAGTTAGCAACCCCAGTAAGCAACCCCAGTATACCCAGAGCACACTCTCAACCCATGTCTCACACACACACACACACACACACACACACACACACACACACACACACACACACCTAGGCAACAGCCAATATGTGGGTAGTACACTGCATATTGGTCACTGATAGTAACTATGGAGTGATTGCAGTGGGCTACAGAGGGCATGGCACTCTGTCCAATAAGCATGTACACCTTCCCCATATTCCCCACTGGACACCTGCAACACCTGTGGTGCCATCACATGATCCACAAAGGACATACTATGCCTGAAAACATGCCCTGTATGGACAGATACCACTGACACCAGGGAATGCTGTTAGCATGCTATCAATGTAGGTCCAGGGTTCTCACCACAGGTGGCCGAGACTGCCACATCTGATGATAATCTGTGTAAACAACATGGGTCAGATACCCCAGGTACAATTTCACATGTCACTGTACATGCATGTGGGAGGTGTGCACATCCCAGACACCGTCCATGTCATGGACTAAGGAACACATACATGGCAAGCCCAGTTGACTGGATGGGGGATACAATACCCACCTGTGTGGGAAAATGCAGAAACTACAGCCCTGAGCCACAATCTGACCACTGTCATGTGGCCTGATGCCAAGGTATACCCATCACCTAGCCTTGTATAGCCATCTGGCACAGTTGACCACCACACACCTGTGCAGAAATGCACCCATGCATGTCAGTCTGGCACCCTGTGTGTTTGTGTGTGTATTGTATGATGCGTATGATCACATCCACAATCACTACAACCCCCACTGGCATACTAAAGCATGCTGTCTGATGTCAGATACCTCCCCATACCCTTTGCCCATATCACCTCTGTATGACCCCTGTGGTGCATGTGATACCTGCACAGTAATGTGTTGTGGCAATCTCACGAGTGATGGGTTGTGGGTTGTATTCCTGGCCCTGCCAAATGTGTCAATGTGTGTGCTTCCCTGTGAGAATGTGACTGTGTTGACGCTGGCACTTGTTCATGCAGACAGGCATGTGAACTACACCTACCGTATAGCTACCATATCCCTGTTGCAGATGTCACTCACCATCACATATATGTTCTGAGGGCTCCACAACATGTAACCTATGCGGCGCATCCAATAACTGCATAGAAATGTGATAGAACTACATAGTCGTCAGGGGTCTGATACCCTGTGCTGGTTGGTGTGTGGCACAAACATGCTTAAGTTTTAATCTGCCACCTCTCCCTGACTTGTCTTTGTCTCTGTCTGCCTCTCTCACTCCCTCTCTGGTGGATTTGGAGACCTACACCTGTTTTGCTTGGGCTGCAGCATGTGTATTTTAAGTGATGCTCATGATCAGCTGATGGCCTCTGCATGAATTGCAGCCCTCCCCTAGCTGATTGCATGTGGAACAGCTGTGGTAACATTCCAATAGCCAATTGCATGGAAACACACTCCAATATCTAAGAACATCATGTTGGTTTTGGCCCTTTTCATTCACTGTGAGCAGGAACTAGATCTGTTGTTTGGCAAACAGTATCTCAGATGGATTGGGGATTTACCTCTAACGACATACACTGTGGAAACAAGACAACACACAGGAGGGGGATTTGCCTGACCTGACTACAGACTGTAAGTGCTGCTATACTGCATTTGTAGTAATGTTGGTTTAACAGTGTGTGTGTGTGTGTGTGTGTGTGTGTGTGTGTGTGTGTGTGTGTGTGTGTGTGTGTGTGTGTGTACATGGCTGTCCCACATGTTTTAATACCTGCCATGTCAGTTCTATGTTTATGAGGAATCCCCATTTGTAGGGTCATCTGCAGACTGGGCAGTGTGTTGTGCCTTTGGTTTCATGTATTACCCACAGAGCATCTATCTGTGAACTGCAGAAGGTAATGTGAGGATTGCAGTCTGTAGATGGTGAAAGCCATGACAGTTACTGACTTCATATCCCTCATAGGACATGTGTCGCAACAAACCCTGTTACAACGGTAAATGTATAAGGTTATCACAGCAACATGTCAATATTGGCCCTGTGTATGTGCTTCCAGTCCCAACTCTGTCAACCTTTGTACATATGTCGTGCATTAAGAGGTGCATATCTGCTGTACACCATCATTAGTGCAATCATATCTGATAACAAGCCAGTGAGATATCAGACTGCTACACCTGCTATGTACAGTAGGGGTTATATTTGATGACATAACCTGGACATTCTGTGGTTGTTTGTACAGTACTGAGGTAAGTGTACTTATGGTGAATGTCGACAGTGTGTGTATTGTTAATATGTACTTTAGCCTGTGTACAGACTGTGGTAGATATCATTGTTCCAGGTCCTGTCCTATCTGATGTTGCATGCTGCTCCACTGTATGTTACTGTATTGGCTTACATGTTTGTAGGGCCATACACACACATGTCCCATACCACAGACAGCCAGGAGACCAAACTGTGTAGCAGCCCAGTATATGTAGGGTTTGTCTGTGAGTGGCACATATGAGGATGGTGTTGAACAGATGGTCCATATACTGTAATATTATGCTAGCTTACCATATGTGGCTGTGGCTGTGTTCACATTGGTTGTGGTTATGCACTTTCACACAGGTGTATCTTACCCTGTGCTGTGACATGCCTGTAGAGCCTGCTATATATGTAGGTTCATGTGCATTCCCACATAGGAGATGTAGGCCAGTGTTGAGCCCGTCTGCCTGTAGCCTGCACAGTGCAATGCTACATGCCTAGCAGCTTAGTGTACTTACCCAGTGAGATGTCATGTGCAGATACTTGCAAGATGTACTGCTGCCAGGCCTCCCATAACAGTCATGTACATCAGACAGAGCAGTGTGATGCTGTACAGATGTATGTCAATATCTAGTGGGTAGCATGTGGCCATGAAACCCCTATACCAGCGGTTATTATGTGTCAGGACAGACAGGGGTGTGTGAATGCATAACCTATGGTGGCTTATGTATACCAGTTGTTATGTGTTATACCCATCTACATATCTGTTAACATCCATATTGTCAGGCATGGTACACATGTTTTGCAGTAAGGGGTCCTGTGTATACCTCTGGACTGTACAGAGTGTGTCAGAATGTCCACATTTATTGGCCATTATCTCTGCTGCAGTCCACATGGGCATTATGTGGTAGCAGCAGTACTTTACTATGATGTCCTTAGGATATCTGTCAGTAGCCAATGGCACACATGTGAAAAGCAGATGTGACCTCACACACACACCATGTCTGTGAAGACAATCCCAATTACAGTAGCAATAGTCTACTAATATACCTGCTATACATAACTGGCATCCCCTTGCTGTGCGAAGTTGGGACTATAGGGGCTGGGGTAGGGCTACACTCCATGTCCAGGACATATGGTGAAAATATATGTACATATAATTATCCAGATATATATATATATATATATATATATATATATATATATATATATATATATATATATATGATTACATATACAACATATATAGATGGGTATGTATATGTACATAGATATACCTATACATACCCAGATATATACATATACAGAGCAATATATTTCTACACATATACAGATAGTGATACATATGCACATATACATATGGATATCTACAGTTATATTGACAGTAGTAGGTATATCAGAATATATATGTATGCACATATAGTTATAGATATCTATATATATATATATATATATATATATATATATATATATATATATATATATATATATACACACACACACACACACACACACACACACCAACATAACTAGGCATATCTGTACACATAAGATGTGCATACATATATAGCTATATACACATATATCTATATGTACATATACATATACCTATATATACACACATGAAGTTAGTCAGTGTTTGCTGAATTTTGTTATTTGCTAGTAATTAAAGGTGTGGGGGTAGTCACATTCTTTGATTTCCTGTCCTTGCCTATTTAAGTGGTACAGTGTGAAATATTTTCTGCTTAAAAACCTCAGCTTTTGGCCGGCTAAGAACTTGCTATATTCAACTGGACGTATAAGAGAATTTAAGTACCTTTATCTGCTCTTTTTTTTTCAAAAAATACAGTATTTAAATTGATTTTAACTGTGTGGAAGGAATATTAGCTGAACTGGAAGTTAGTCAGTGTTTGCTGAATTTTGTTATTTGCTAGTAATTACAGGTGTGTGGGGTAGTCACATTCTTTGATTTCCTGTCCTTGCCTATTTAAGTGGTACAGTGTGAAATATTTTCTGCTTAAAAACCTCAGCTTTGGCCGGCTAAGAACTTGCTATATTCAACTGGACGTATAAGAGAATTTAAGTACCTTTATCTGCTCTTTTTTTTTCAAAAAGATATCAGTATTTAAATTGATTTTAACTGTGTGGAAGGAATATTAGCTGAACTGGAAGTTAGTCAGTGTTTGCTGAATTTTGTTATTTGCTAGTAATTACAGGTGTGGGGGTAGTCACATTCTTTGATTTCCTGTCCTTGCCTATTTAAGTGGTACAGTGTGAAATATTTTCTGCTTAAAAACCTCAGCTTTGGCCGGCTAAGAACTTGCTATATTCAACTGGACGTATAAGAGAATTTAAGTACCTTTATATGCTCTTTTTTTCAAAAAAAATACAGTATTTAAATTGATTTTAACTGTGTGGAAGGAATATTAACTGAACTGGAAGTTTTCACTCTGCTCTTCAGTTAGTCTCACCCACCCTCCCTGTTTTTGTTCTGGTGTTAATCTTAGTGGCCTTGCAACTGCCCGCCCCTCTTGTAAATTTGTATTTGGATACTCGTTCTGGGCCCATCTCATTTGCTCACTCAACTGAGTGCAGTGAGATCATATTCTGATTTCAGGCACTCCTACTGTGTACAAAGAGAGCATCTGGGAAACAGAAAAAAAAAATTAAGCTTGTTTCCTGCCCCTGGAGGGATGCCTTCTAGCTTAGTTTTTTTTTTCTTATAACTAGCCAGTTTTCTAGTTTCAGCACTCAAATCTGTTTCTTTGATCTCAGCACTTGTTCAGAAAAAAAAAAAAAAAAAAAAAAATTTCATCTGCTTTTACTGTACTTGTGTTTCTACCTACTTTTTTACTTTTGCATCATCTTAAAAGTACTCAATTGTATTTATTACTGCTTGGTGTAACTCATTCTAAGCCTTTTGGTTTAAACACTTGGGCTTCGGACCAGTTGTTTTGCACTGAGAGGGTTTGTGGTCTGCACTGTAGTGGCAGAACAGGTAGCTTACATCCTTCTAGGTTGGGAACTGCTGATTGAGGGCTCAGTGTGTGTTATTCTAAAAGTGTATTAATTCTGGTTTAAGCACTTGGGCTTTCAGGCCAGTTATTTTACATTAAGAGGGTTCGTGGTCTGCACTCTTGTGGGAGGAGAGGCTGGACTCTGCCCTTCTGAGCTGGGAATTTCTGGTTGAAGGCTTATGGTGCATGCATATCTGAACTGTTTCTTACTGAAGTTGGTGCGCCTTGTTTGCTCTGGCATAGACTGGATTCGGGCCTGCTGGATCTAGCTTTGTTTGTGTAACTTGAGCACTAATCCAGGCATTCTCTAAAGTATCCAATTGTATTTATTACTGCTTGGTAGTAACTTGATTAAAGTGTAGCTATCATTCTAAGTCTTTTGGATTAAGCACTTGGGCTTCAGACCAGTTGTTTTACATTAGGAAGGTTTGGGGCATGCACTATGGTGGCAGGACAGGTAGCTTTCATCCTTCTAAGTTGGGAACTGCTGATTGAGAGCCCAGTGTCTGTTATTCTTAAAGTGTATTAGTTCTGGTTTAAGCACTTGGGCTTCAGGCCAGTTATTTTACATTAAGAAGGTTTGTGGTCTGCACTCTTGTGGGAGAAGAGGCTGGACTCTGCCCTTCTGAGCTGGAAATTTCTGGTTAAAGGTTTATAGTGCCTGAATATTTGAACTGTATCTTACTGAAATTGGTACACCTTGTTTGCTGTAGCATAGACTAGATCCAGGCCTGCTGAATCTAGCTTTGTTTATATGCTTGTTGTTTGTTTGCTTGTTATTTCCCTGGAACGCTAATTCCACCTAATACGTAGCTTCTCAGTGCTTCTGTGGATCACTAGTGATATCTGCATTGCTTACTGTACTTATTTCCTTGTTTCACTTGAAAGAAAGTTACTGTTTGTCGTTTTTGCATTTAAGTTACCTGTAACACATTGCACTTAAGTTACCTGGCACTTGCTCACTAAAGCAATTATATAAGTCAGCACTAAAAATTAAAAGCACTACACCCTCACTCCCCACTGGCCCTGGTTTTCAATTATTAAGGAAATCCCAATATTATTCTAGCATGTCCAAAGGTCAGTTGTCAATCTTCTCTCCGGTCCAGCTGGTGAATCTGGGAATCTTGAGGCAATCTTACAACTGCCTCATGTACACAGGCAACCCTCTCCTCCTCCCAACAAATTTCAACACATGTGAGAGATGCAACCATATAGCCAAACTGAAGGCTAAGCTCTCTCAACTCAGTACTGGCATAACCAGTCAGGAGGAGAAGGAAACCACACTCACTACAATTCCAGTCTCACATAGACCTACCACGACAGCAAACCAAACAAATAATCACACAAAAACATACTCGGAGGCTCTAAATAAAGATCTGCCGAAGCAGCAGAGACCTCCAAAGCAGACACCCAAGCAGCCGCTACCCCAAAACAAAACACGTGCAACACATATCTCACAAAGCCAGTGTGCCAGACAGTCACATCCCTTAAGACTAAACAACATACCTGATACACTTGTAATAGGTGACTCTATCGTCAGGCACACTGACGTCCCGCTCACCAGGCTGAACAAGGAGAGGGTCACGGTGAGCAGCCTGTCGGGCGCTAGGATCCACCATATAACACAAGCACTCAGGTCACTCCAAGGCAAGTACAAATATGACTCAGTCATTGTCCATGCTGGTGTGAATGACCTGAGACGTACCTCCCTGGACTACATGAAAAGAGACATAAAGGAGCTCTCTGAGCATGTAGCCCAGGCCGGTATGACCCTGACCTTGAGTAGCATCTTACCCTCACCAAGAATGATGCCACAATATGAAGACAAGATGATCAATTTCAACAATTGGCTTAAGTACTGGTATCATTCAAAGGGGATCCAATGCCTGTCAGCTTGGGATGATATGCTCGACAAGCCACGATGCTTTGCTAGGGACAGCTTGCACCTGTCACCCTGGGCTTTCGGATATTGGCAAAGGCTCTTGCTACCCCATAGTGCTTTTTTTAGGCAAGGCTCAAAAGACAAACCCACCTCCATAGGTATCACAAGGGATAAGAAACTAAGAGTAATGCTACTCAACGCCAGAAGTCTAAACCTCAAGATGCACTTTTCGAAACTCCCCTTAGCATGGGGAACATCGATATCTGTGCAGTAACAGAAAACTGGTTCCAGGGCCCCCAGAGCACCCCAGCACTACCCGGGTTTACCCCATACCATGCTTTTGGCCCCAAAACTTGGACTGAACCACAAAAGGAGGGAGTATCGATATTCATCAAAGATACCCACACCTCCAGGTTGGTGGCAAAGCACGAAGCATCAGAGACTATCCATGTGCAACTAACAGTGGGTAAAACTGCCTTCCAGTTTATAGCCTGCTACAGACCACCCTCCCAAACCAGGAACCCCACTCGGCCTTCCTGAGAACACTGGAAAATATGAAGGTCTCTCCAAACACCATTATATTGGGCGACTTCAACTACCCAAACATAGACTGGGAGCATTACTCTAGCTCCAACACCCTAGCCCAAAGGTTCCTAGAATTTATAATCTCAAATGCTATGGAACAACTTGTTACCACTCCCACAAGAGGGGAAAACATACTGGACCTGATCATCACCAACATGGGGACTCTATGCTCCAGACTAGAAGTGTATCCCTCACTGGTAAGATCAGACCATAAACTAATCTCACTGGATATTCACATCCCGACCCCACCCCCTGCCCAGAAAACCACAGTGAAAAACTTCTCTAAAGCAAATTTCACACTCCTCAAAACTGAGGTGAAATCCTTCAAAGCCCCCGGGCCTGTGGAAAATACGGCTCAGACCGCAGAATCCTTTATAAACGCATTCTATGAACACCTTCAGGAATGCATGGATCATGCGATCCCAAATAAAACCAAGACCCAATCCTCCAAAGGCAGACGTCCTGTCTGTTGGACCCCAGCCATAAACAAACTATACAATAGAAGGAGGAAGCTACTAAATGATAGAGCAAAATCCCAAAAAGGGAAGGCATCACTGATCAGTATTAGCAAAAACCTATGGGCACACATAAAATTGTCTAAGGCCAGCTTCAAGAGAAAAATTGCACAGGACACTAAGGATAATCACAAGGCTTTCTTTAGTTATGTTAGGAACCTGGGTGGTAATTCCCAGATATGCTCAGAATTAGTCCAAAATGACAAAAAATACACCAAACCCACACACATTGCCAACATCCTAGCTGACAGGTTCAGCGCAAACTTCTCCCCCCCCTCCCCACCAAAAGGGCAAATATCTATCCCAGCAGAGTGCTGCCCCCCTGACATCTCAGATGCTCAGGTAAGAGCCGCCCTCTCCAAAGCGAAAACACAGCATCAATGGGACCAGATGGTGTCCCGGCTGTCCTACATAAACTCCAAGAAGAGCTAAACCCAAACATAAAACTACTGTTCAATCTCAGCCTTACTACAGGATATGTGCCCAAAGAGTGGCGTACAGCAACAGTGGTCCCTCTCCATAAAGGTGGTGCCTCAACGGATCCTGGAAACTATCGCCCCATAAGCCTGACTAGCTTGGTCTGCAAAGCTATGGAAAGGATCATCATGGACCTCATAAATAAAGATATTGGGGACCTACAAACACTGGATCCTACCCAGTTCGGCTTTGTTAAGGGCAGATCCTGCCTCTTAAACCTGGTTGATTTCTTTGAAACAGTCACCAAGGCCATTGAGGGAAGGTGGTCCACACAGCCTACCTGGACCTCGCAAAAGCCTTCGATACAATACCCCACTCGGGCATTACAGATAAGCTCACCAGCTTAAATATAAACCCCTTTGTCACTAGATGGATTGCAAACTGGCTCAAGGACAGAAACCACATGGTTAGAATTGCTGGAGCCATGTCAGACTCCAAACCAGTTACAAGTGGTGTCCCACAAGGCTCAGTCCTGGGACCTCTCTTGTTCGGTATATATTTCTCAGAGGTACAGGCCAACACGGAAGTACTGTGGCTGACCAAGTTCGCAGATGACTGCAAACTGGGTGCCATAATCGACTCTCCAGCTGACACAAGCATCCTCCAAAAGGGCCTCATAGAAACAGACAACTGGTGCCAGAGCCATGGCCTCAAGCTAAATACCAAAAAGTGTATAGTCATCCCCTTTGGCAAAAACAAAGTGCCCACAAATTACAACATAGGTAGTAATCCATTAAGTACAGAAGAAGTAATTAGGGACCTGGGGACCCAAGTTGATAGCAATCTCTCATTTGATAACCACGTGGCCAAAGTGGTTAGAAAAACATTTTATATAGCCCACCTAATCATGAAGGGATTCACATCTAGATCAGCGGAGGTCATCGTGCCTCTTTACTCATCCCTCATCAGGCCCATAATTGAGTACAATGCCCCTTTTGGGATGTACCTTACCAGACACCTGCAGCAACTGGAAAGACCCCAAAAGTACCTCACCAAGAGGATCAAAGGGCTCAAACAGATGCCATATGCTGCCCAGTTAAAGAAACTCCAGCTCTACTCAGTGGCATACCGCCTGTTCAGAGGCGATCTGTGCCTGACGATAAAGCCATGTCCAACCCGGAATTAATGGACATGCTGCACCTCAGAAAATCCAAATCCCATCGAGCTCGCTACCGAGAGACTTGAACCTCAGCACTGAAATAAATAGGACATGCTGGAGGGACAGATTCATAACCCAGAGGCTCCCTTCACTCTGGAATAAAATCCCAGTCCAGGTTAGGCAGAGTCCTTCATTGACTCTCTTCAAGAGGAATCTTGATGAGTGGATGGGAGATCATAGGTTTACCCCGGGTATCACTTCTGTGTCACTGTCAGACAGAGGTACAGTATACTAACCTCGAAAAAGGGCATAGCAAAATAAATTTAAAATGGGTGGCGAAAGCCAAACACATTCTGGCTAGGCTTATAAATGCCCTAGGGCAGATAACTTAGTATGAACCTATGAACCTATATATATATATATATATATATATATATATATATGTACATACAAAGAGATGTACACATGGCCATATATATGTAGCACTATATAGACGTGTATACAGACATATGTATGAGTATACATGTGTATGTACATGCAGACATATATACACCTATGATCTGTATACAACCATATTCCTGTCATGAGTAAACATCACAGTTGTGTATACCCTCCCACATGTATTTCACCGTATGTATCTACTATGTGTGCATTATGATAAAACAGCATATGTGATGCAACAGTCATATTAATAACAAGGACTGCACAATTTAGGAAGTAAAGGAAATTGTTCAATCCTACTCAATATATATATTGACAACTATATTGATTAACAACAGCTGTCTCTACAGTGGTCATGGCGTAGTGGTTAAGTGCTGTGACTTCAGTGTAAAGGGTCCTGGGTTCAAGACATACAAGGTGTGTACATTTTGTTGCTGGGCAGAACAAGGACTGTCAGATACATAGTGGTTAATGCAGTTTTGAGCAGCTTTAAGCATGTTTGCGCAGGTTTGTGTGAAGCTAAGTGGTGCTAAGCTATGGGTAAACGTACGGGCACTTACACAGTTGAGGCAGTGCTTACCAGTGCGCAAATCAGCTTAGCTGTTATATTGCAGTAATGTTGATACATGCTAAGCATAGCTTAGCCCTGGTAACCAGGACACATAACCCAGTCTGATAACCTGTAATAAGTGTATGTAATGCTATGTACAATGCACCTATGTGCTGTCATTACAGTAGCAAGGGGTGTGAGTGTCATGTGTGGGACACAGACATATATGAGGCCTGTACAGCACTATCTGTGTGAATGTGTGATATACAGGTGTAGTAGCCCAGGGTACATGCTGTCACACTGGCATGTAGTGTATCATGGCAGTACTACTGTTGACAGTGCTAACCCAGGCAAGAGCAGAGTACTTAATGTAGTACTGACAACAGGCACACCTGCAAGCATGGCTGGACACTGACAACTCCCTGTCGTATCCCTGGTGTGTGAGCTGTGTCACAGTATATACCCCTTACTGGTCTGTCAACACACTCATGCTGTTGCATAGCTACCTGCCAAGCTGATGACTGTCAGTCCCTGTACAGATGTGCAGATGGCAGGTATCCATCTGGGATATGTACAGGTAACCTATGCTTGATTGGCGCCCTATTACTCATGTGGCATGTGCATGAGATGCATATCCCTGTAGTACCAATGTTGGGGTATACTATGGGTTGTATCACAGTCATGGCCAATGTGTGATGGTGGGTATAGCAGAATGTCATCATGGGTTTCATGGAGTACAATATCCAGTGGGGGATGTGGGTGCTGTGTACACTATTACACTAAGGTACACCATGTATATGTTACCACTGTCACCATCAATTATACAGGTAACTGTTACCACAATTCAAGCCAGTTATGCATGTGATGTGTGCAGCCTACCTGTAACACATTGGAGACAAGGTCAAGGTAGTTAGCAGAGATAGGCCCTGGTATCTCGGATGTGTGTCTGGCTGTTATGTATCCGTAAATGTGTATATGACAGTATGCCACTATGTATCATCCACATACACCCATTACATCCCCCATCAGCATACTGTACATGCCAGGGGATGTTCTGCATGTACCCTGTAACCTGGGACACACTTTACCCTAAACGCTGTGCGGTGTGGGCAATGTAAGCCACACACATCAGTATCATGACATTGCTAGGTAGGGATCTAGTCCCAGTGTTGGCAAGTAACAGTGTGCGTGTATGTGTATGGGTCTACATCAGGTTGCAGGGTATACATGCCTCAGTAGGCCACCTGTCCATGTGGCACAGGCAATAACCGGTATAGTAACCTGTGATGTGTTCAACTGTACCCCAGATATGTCATTGCCATGGTGTCAGCACAGGGACATACCCTGTTGTGCAATATGACTGCAGACCATCCTTGTGCTGACACATGTACACCTACAACACAATTGCATAACATTTTAGAGACCACAACCAACCAGTGTTACTAACAGCTATAAGGCATCATTGCTGGATGGCTACACTACCTGCCAAATATGCCTCACACTCTACTCCCTACAACATGTTACACTGCCGGACTGTGGTACACTGTTGTACAGTCACCATGTGCATCAGAACCATATCAGCCTGTCCCTGCATTGATGGTATGGATGACAGGGATGGGGTACAAGTATCATCATATGCACAGGGTGTGGTGTTGGTTTGCCAAAGGCCAAGGGTGGGCTATATATTTGACACCATGTGTGGGTGATGGGTGTACTCTGGGGAGCTGGCTGAGGTGATGTGGTGTGTGTAGGTATGGGGTTGCCCTAGGTGTGTTTGCATAGTGTGTGGGTATGCATGCACAAAGTTCTGCCATGTGGCTGGCCTACACAGGTATTTATGGACAGCTGCAGACCATACCTGGCAGGATGTGCAGTTCACTGCCTCCAGCCATGGACACATAGACTGTGCCTGCCAGGGGTTTCACGGGCATGTCCAGGTACAGGCGTTGATGTGCTACTCTCACCTGCTGATGACATTTGTCCACTAGTACCAGGTCCCTCCTGGAATTGGCCAGGACCACATGCATGTGGCCTGCTGTGGTGTGGTGTGGTGTGGGCAGCACACCCCCTGCACTGCCAGGGCTGCTACTGCCACTACGGGAGACCCTTGGTGTCCTAGCATGTCCACGTTGACTGCTAGCTGTTGGTGTTGCTGGCCCACATCCACACGGGCGTTGCCGCATCCCCACCACACTTTGAAGCATGGACACATCACGGCCGATGAGGGCCATCATCTCATCATGCCATCTATCTGCTTGCTTGGTAGAAGCACGGATGGCACCCGACAGTACACAAAGGCTGTCACTTACACATGTGAGAGCAACCCTCTGTAGCCTAAGACCCTGTCTGGAGTAATGCTCAATACGTGCCTGCGCTGCCATTACAGCCTGAAACATGCTTCTGCTAGTTGCAGCTATGTCGCCTCTGCCAGGGGCATGATATCCAGCGGCCCTACCATGAGCACCCTGGGACATCTGCCTATGTGGCAGCCTGACGGACATCCAGCTATGCCTGCTCCGACCAGATACAGTAGGCATGGTTACCACACTTTCCTGTGCACTGCCACTGAACACCAGCTATCCCTCTGCTATGGCCACTGGTGATGGGGTGTGTATAGGCACTGAAACTATGTGCGGAGGTGGGGTGGCTAAAAGGGGGATGTCAAATTTTGGCGCAGTGTCAGCCCCTGACAACCGCACCTGTGCCTCAACATTATTACAATCATCATCATCGGTGTCTGTATAGACACCTACATCAGACTGCATGCAGGAGGGATCCTGACCCACCTCACCACCTGTGGGGGAAAACAATAAATGCACTTTAAAACATTTACAGCATTGCCTAACAGTACACACACACACACACACACACACACACACACACCTCCATAATACCTACCTGTCCATGGATTTACAGACAGTCCCAAATATATGTCCATGTGTTACCCCATCCTGCATCACTCTTGCTAACATACACACATTGATACCACTCATTAACATCACAGTCCTCCAAATGCCCACACAAGTAGCCACAACACAAGGCCTGTTGCTACTTTACCTACCTGACCTGTGTGTAGTGGATTTACATGGCCTCACTGCTGTCATTTGGTATGCACCCTCTGTATAGCCAGAATTATGTGCATGGCCCCTATATGTTTGGTCTACTATGTTGTATCCATAATAGCTCCCACTGGTGTGTCATGTGTATGTAATGCTCAGTACATGCCAGATATGCTGCTCCATCAGCCCATCATGTGACACCTGTAATATTTGGATACACTCCCTGGTGTTGACTATTACTTCCCCAATGCATCTGTAGAGCTGCATACGTGGATTGTTGGTGACCTCTCTGCTGACTGCGATATTAAGTGTGTACCTGGAGTCTTCCTTCCCTCCGGATGCCTGTTCCATGCTACAGACCATATTACACTATTTGCTGTCCTGTGATTACACACATGACAGGTATTCCTGGTGTGTAATGTGGCAGTCCCATGTCCATGTACTGCACGGTCCCAAAGGGGGGTACAGCTGTATGAACACACCACAATCACATATGTGCATACATGGCCACACACACAAACACACACATGCACAAACACATCATACATGCATCTACCTCCCACCAATTCACCAGAGTGACCCTGCAGACAAACTAATTAACCACCAGGATGCACACACACACACACACACACACACACACACACACACACACACACACACACACACACACACATAGGTGAGGTTGCACAATGATCATACATACAGTCCTCTTATTACCACTCTGCCAACATGCAGAAGATATAGTACAGAACAGCATGCATTCAGCTATAGTCAATTCATGGTAGCAACAGTATACATGTGTGTGATGCATGTGCTGTGAGTAGGTGATGCCCCTTCCCCTGGATACCACTGCACGCATGTACACAGTATTGCACTGCACCTGTTCTGCACCCTGCCATGTACTGTGCACCACAACTCACAGGTGTACAACCCATTGCAGAATATGTAGTACTGTGTCAGTTATGTCAGCTTTACTTCTTACAGCCCCTATGTTTTTCAGCAACACGTACCTGGGATGATATGTGGACTGTTGTCATTGGTGAATGCCTGAGGCCTCATTTACAGATTGCCAACATCAACAGACCATGTATGACCATTGCTGAGATGCTTACACTGACAACCATCAGAGCATACTGTGGCTATTTGGGGTGTAGACACCTTTATTGATTTTACACACACATCCTTGATCTGCCATGGGGCCACAGAACCGCATATCTTAGCAGTACACAAGCTCGGTATGTGACATATGTCCTGTACTTTCACATGCAGTGTCTACAGATTGTGTTAGGTGTGCGACTGCTGACTGCAATGCAAACACACCATGTGGGCATATGTGTGTACACTCTTATTATGACAGTTTATCACACCTCTTGTTGTGTGTACTACAGCAGTCACTGCACATGGCAGAGGTATACCAGCGTGGGCCTTCTGCAATTGCCAGTGTATGTTCAGTCTACCCTATACATATCCCCCTACTTTGCATGATTGCAAGGTCTACTCATGTGCACATCCCATCGTGTTCACACAATGCCGTCACTATTGCAGTGTGGATAGGGTTACGGCTGCCACAGGTCCTGAACCTGACTATATGCAGATAGAGCCATTCCTACCATCTACAGGATCCCTGCTGCAGTGCACTGGTGTGTTATGCTGAGAACCCCCCTCCCTCAGCTTTTATGCAGATGCATGACAGATAAGCCCTACACATTTGTGTCACTTTGCAGTGTCCCATACACTGAACACCACATGTTGCAGGATAGACCCAGCTGATAATGTAGACTACTGTAATGCCTTATGACATAGTGTATCTCTGCAGCAGTTGGATTGTCCTACAGGTATATACACTGATGTTGCACTGTATATTGGTGTTGTTCAGAACATGTCGCTACTGTAGGCCATGTCTACCAACAGTATGTTACTCCCTGTGGACACATTCCGCAATAACAGGATGTTAGTTGTCATGCAGGTGTGTGACATATCCTTTCAATACCCCATCATGGTCGCCCCTATGAGACCGTGCATTTCACAGCAACAATACATTCACATGTACAGCATACATTCAGGGTAGTTGTGTTAGATGTGTGCATGGAATATACCATCACCATTACATGCCCAGTGTGTTGGCATGCATATACATAAGACATACTCACCAGCTACAGGCTGCTGCCTTGTTGCTATCCCGGAGGGACCTACATAAGAGGGTGAGAGATGCAATGTCAGTGGCCACACCTGTGGCACTGCTACAGGCTGGGTGCAGTACTACCATACATAAATGGTATATTCCCACAATACTGCCACATCTGGGCATCTGTTTATCACTACAATGCAGCAACACAATATATCTATGACATGTCAGATATGCATGATCTACCTGTACTACTGCAGATATTTACAAAACAATGGTCTACTGATGTGCCCTGTGTCCTTACCTGCACGCTCATTGGCTGGTGTGTGGGTGACACCCACCTCCACGAAGGGGTCCAGTGGTTGTTGGTGTTCCAGACGGGCAGGTGCCACGAGGCTGGCCAGGAGCTCCTTCACACATGTAATGGGGGGATGGATGGCATGCCCCCCCATGACGAGATGATCCCCCGGACTGCAGCAGCACACCAATGGGCATTGCGAAGCAGGTCACTGCAGTGATGTCGGACCTGCTCATAACTGTGGTTATGCAGGCCGACATCACTGACTCTGTGTACTAGATTGTTCCACAGGGTGGTCCGCTCCTGCTGCTCATGGGCTGTCCTGCCAAAGAGCACCTGGTAGTGTTGTACCAGGTGGTTGATAATGACCGCATTTTCATCCGCTGAATACACGGGTAACCTGCCATGTGACATCTTGCCTGAAAGACATAAAGAAGGAAACAGGCCTGAGCAACTCATATGGCAAGGTTACCATAGTTTGTAATACACATCTCTGTCATCCCCCACCATATCAGCTTCAACAGACTGTACACACAACTCATTAGGTATGGCTACAACTTAACTACAGTTTGGACAGATTTTGTATTGTACCACACCTTCTGCTATGTGATTGTAGCAATATCCCCTGTGTGGACACTATCATTGCTGGCCTGCTACAGGCTATTCACCTGCATGCCATTGTCAGGGCCACTATGGTTACATATATGCCAGTGGTATGGCTGCTCTGAGATTGCTGCACATCTGACAGTCTGTGTTATTGGGGATATCTATGCATGCTGTTGGACATGTACCGGGATTGTGTAGACTATTACTACCAACAAATGTTCTATAACAGTGACACAATAACATGCATATGTTGTATTGGCCAGCTGATCCACCTCTCCACACCCATCTGCCCATGATACCTGGCCACATCACATATGTGTGCCAACCTGGGGCCTCCTTGTGTACTGTTGAAACAATACCATCAGGTGGAACCACCAAGGGGATGTTGCCCCCCTCGACAGGGCACACACCAACATGTTCCTGTCCCCTGGGCACAGGTCTAGGTTCTGTTCCATACCGGGCTCTACAGATACATGAGGAATGTGCTACATCAGTCTGAGGCACCCAGTACACATTCACATGGCCAACATGCTGCTCTTGCTCAGCCTCCAGACCAGGCACATTCAGGACATGGACTGCTGTTATGAGTGGCAGTTGGTGGGAGGCTTGTTCCCATGGTACCCATATTGGGGACTATGGGGCATCCACATCACAGATCACAAACACCATCCATGGTGTTTACCCACCACATGTGTCACATACCACCCCTGTAGACTGTCCTCTATATCTGCCAATCCTGACCACTGCCACATGTGTACCTGCCATACTTCCCCATATTCCCATTGTATACTTCACAGATGGGGCAATGTGGTGCCAAGAAGGGACTAACATGTGACATACACATCCATGGTGCACACACTGCCAGCTGTAGATATCTGTGTGTATTGCTATGTGCGCTGCTGCCTCATGTATAGTGATAAAGGGGACATGTCTTTGCATACATATATGTTTGTGTGTGTGTGTTTGTACATATGTAGACATGTGCATATAGGTATATATCTATATATGTGTAGATATATGTGATAGATATATGGAAATTCATATATATATATATATATATATATATATATATATATATATATATATATATATCCACATATATATATATATATATATATATATATGTCTACACATGGGTACATGTATATTTCGGGACATACATGCTGATATACGTATATATCCTTATGGATCTAGGACTGTTGAATGAAAGTTCAACAGTCCTAATCCACTATCACCAAACACACTTTAGCAAAAGCACTTTTCACCAAAAAAGCACTTTCGCTAAAGTGTGTTTAAAAAAGAAGAAAAAAGAAAAAACAGTAAATTAACATTTATGCTGGGGGCAAGCCCCCCTGCACCCCCCATGTGGGGTGCTCTGCCCCCCACACTCCCCTATTTAATATTCTCACTCCGAAATCGCACTACAGTGATGAGAAGGGAAGTTTTCCCTTATCCGCACCATAGTACGGTCTCCGCAATAGTCATTCCCCCACAACTACCTCTAGCTAAGGCATACTTCCGCAAAAGTGCTTCTTCAGTGAAAAGGACTTTCGCGTAAGTATGCCCTGCCATTTTTGTTTTGGTTAAAAATTCCTTCGGGGATCAGTACGGATCCCATATCCTTATTATATATGTGACATATGTACACATATGCATACCTATATGTGGGGTACATAGGTTTATAGGTTCATAGGTTGGCACTAGGCTATTGGCCCTAGGGCCTATACAAGCCTAGCCATAACAATTCCCTGGATATTTATTCCCAGAATATTTACTTCCCTGGACCCCTGTCTAGCAGGGTGACTGACATGATCCCTGGGGTGAATTTCCTATCTCCCATCCAATCATCAAGATTCCTTTTGAAGAGGGTCAAAGAGGCACTCTGCTTATCATGTATGGGCAGTCTACTCCAGAGTATGGAGAGTCTCTGGGTCAGGAACCTATCCCTCCAGCATGTTTTGTTCATTGTGATAACAAGATTTAGATCCCTGGAGCATGTGGCTCTGAGGGATTGGGATTTCTTTAAGTGGAGCATGTCCAACAGCTAAGGGTTTGACATGGCCTTGTATGTTAAGCAGAGATCACCTCTGAGTAGACGATATGCCACAGAGTATAGCTGGAGTTTTTTTAGACGGTCAGCAAATGGCATCTGCTTTAGGCCTGTGATTCTTTTACTGAGGTATTTCTGCGGCCTTTCCAGCTGTTGCAGATGTCTTGTGAGGTACATACCAAACAGGGCATTATACTCTATAATGGGTCTAATGAGGGATGAGTACAGTGGGACAATGACCTCCTTTTTTTGTATGAAAAGCCTTTAGTGATGAGGTGTGCCACATAGAAGGATTTCCTGACTGTTGTGGTGATGTGATTATCGAAGGTGAGACCACTGTCTGCCTGTGTCCTTAAGTCTCTCATCACACTTTTGATGTTTAGTGTACTGTCACCTATGTGGTAATTCATGGGTACATTTTTTGTCCAAAGGGGATAACTATACATTTCTTGGCATTAAGCTTTAGCCCATGGCTCTGGCACCAGGCATCTGTTTCTGTAAGGCCCTTTTGTAGAATATTCACATCATTTGGGGATTCAATAATGGCTCCCAGTTTGCAGTCATCTGCAAACTTTGTTAGCCAGCGTCCCTTAGTGTTGGCCTGTACTTCAGAGAAGTAGATGCCAAACAAAAGTCGTCCTAGGACTAAACCCTGAGGTACTCTACTTGTCACTTGTCTGGAGCTGGATTTGGAGTTGGCTACCTTTACAATCTGGGTTCTGTCAGTAAGCCAGTTGGCACCCCATTGAGTGATGTAGGGATTTATGCCCAGCCTAGTAAGTTTATCTATGATTCAAGAGTGGGGGATGGTGTCAAAGGCCTTGGCAAGGTCCAGATAGGCTGTGTCAACTGCCTTACCCTCGTTCACAGCTCTGGAGACTGATTCAAAGAAGTCAATCAGGTTCAAAAGACAAGATTGGCCCTTCACAAACCCAAACTGGGTGGGGTCCAGTGTTTGGAGGTTGCCAATGTCTTTGTTTATAAGTTCCATGATAATGCATTCCATGCTCTTACAGATCAGGCTCGTCATACTGATGGGATGGTAGTTCCTGGGATCCAAGGTGGATTGCCCCTTGTGGAGTGGGATAACTGTAGCTGTGCGCCACTCAGTGGGCATGAAGCCTGAGGTGAGGCTATGATTAAACATGACACTTAGGTGAGGTGTCAGTTCATTTTATAGTTCATGTAGTACATAGCCCAGGATGTCATCTGGTCCCATGGATGCTGTATTCTTAGCTTTGGAGAGTGCGATTTCTACCTGTAGGGCCGTGATTACCGGAAGTTAGTAATCTTTTGATATTGAGATGGGCCCTTTAGGGGGTGAGAGGGGGGTGAAGTTGGCACTAAATTGATCTTCCTGGACATTGTCAATATCCTTGGGATCAGTATATTTATTGCCATTCTGTTGTAGCTCAGCACAGATCTGAGCATTGCCATTTAGATTCTTGACATAACTATAGAATGCCTTGTGGTTGTCTTTGGAATCTTTGGCAATTTTATTTTCGTAACTAGCTTTTGAGGATTTTATGAGGGATCTCAGCTTCTTACTGAGGCTGGTGAGGGAGTTTTTTGCATCCTGGGATTTTCCTCTTTTCTGCAATAGTTTCTTCCTTCTGTTGTATAGTTTGTTTATAGCAGGGGACCACCAGATTGGCTTCCTTTTTTTGGAGGAGAGCATCTTGGTTCTATTTGGGATGGCACGATTCATGCACGAGTGGATGTTCTCGTGCAGTGCCTTAGTGTAGGATTCAGCGGTTGAACTTTCAGATCCCGTGTGCATCGGTGTCTTGAAGTTTGTCACTTCTGACTTCAGTAGCATGAAGATGGCTTTGGAGAAGTTTTTTACAGAGGTTTCCTTACTGGGGGGTGGGGGTGGGATGTGGATGTCAAGGGTGATTTGCTTATGGTCAGACCTGACCAATGAGGGAGTGACCACTGGTGTGGAGCATCTATCTCCCATGTTGGTAATGACCAGGTCTAGGATATTGGAGCCCCTGGTGGGACAATGGATTAGTTGATCCAGGGCATTGGAATTTATGAATTCCAAGAACCGTTGGGAAAAGGTGTTGGTACCCAAGTAGTTTTCCCAGTTAATGGCAGGGTAGTTGAAATCACCCAGTATTAAGGTGTTTGGTTGTATCTTAATATTTTCCAGTATGTTTAGAAAGGTGTAGTGAGAATCTTTGGGCATGGTGGGGGATCTGTACTTAGTGTTAGTTGCACCTGGAGAATTTCAGATGCATTGTGTTGGGCAACTAGCCTGGAGGTGTGAATATCATTGGTGAATATGGACACTCCTCTACCTTTAGTGTTTTGGTCTTGGTTTTGTGGCCAAAAAGTGTGATAAGAGTTGTAGCCTGTTATTACAGGGGTGCTCTCTGGAGCCTTGAACCAGGTCTCGGTTACTGCACAGATATCGATGATCTCCATTTTTAGGAGTTTCTCAAGAGAGTGCATTTTGAGGTTTAGACTTCTAGCATTGAATAGCATTACCTTCAGATTTTACGTGTTTGTATCTGTTACAGTGGTGATTTTGTCCTTGAATTTTGCCTAAAAAAGGCACTGTAGGGGTGGGAAGAGCTTTATCCAGTAACCTACATCCCAGGGGTGACAGGTGCAGACCAACTCTGGCAAAACATTGTGGTTTGTCGATCATGTCTTCCCAGGCAGACAGATACTGGATCCCCTTTGAATGACACCAGAAGCTTAGCCAATTGTTGAAGTCAATCATTTTGTCCTTATATTGTGGTATCATTCTGGGCGAAGGCAGGATGCTATTCAGGGCTAGGATCATACCTGCCTGGGCCACATGATCCGAGAGCTCTTCCATGTCTCTTTTCATGTAGTCCAGTCAAGTCATTCACTCCAACATGGACAATGACAGAGTCGTATTTGTATTTGTTGTGGAGTGACATGAGTGCATGCATTATGTGATGGATCCTGGCACCCGACAGGCAGCTGACTGTAATTTTCTCCATGTTCAGTCTGGTGAGTGGGACATCAGTGTGCCTGACTATAGAGTCACCTATGACTAAAGTGTTGGGTACATTGCCTTGCCTTAGGGGCTGTTATTGTCTGGCATGCTGGTGTTGTGAGCTATGTGTCACTTTGGTTGTGACTGGTGTTTGTTTGCGTTTCAGCTTCGGAGGTCCTTGTTGCTTGGGCAGATTAATGTTAAGGGCCTCCGCATATGTGGGTTTAGTGTTACTATGTGTGGGTGTTGATGGTGTGGGTTTTGAAGGGCTATGAGTTGCTTGAGGTGTAGGGTAGGTGTTAATCTTCTCCTCTTGACTGTCTAGCGCAATCTTGGCCGGAGACAGCTTTGCTTCCATTTTGGCTATGTAAGTGCTTCTCTCACAGGTTGTAGTGTTGGCTGGTAGGAGGAGAGGGTTGTCTGTGTACATGTGGCAGTTGCCGCATTGCCCCAGTATGTCCAGATTCACCAGGTGGACAGGAGAAATCACCAGAAGCTGACCCTTGGACATGCCTGTTTAGGTGCTTTTTTTTGTAAAGTGCAAGAGCTGTTTTCCCTTACCTTTGCAAGGTTCTTTGCAATTATAGGCTGTTTAGGGCCTACAATTAATTTCTCCTTATTGGCAAGGAGAGTTGAGTGCTTGTATCAGTTTCAGGCTTCCTAGTGCTTTCCAGCAGGTTCTAGAGCAAGTGCTAGTCATAGGGGTTCAGATTTTAGTGCTACTACTGAGAAACCAGCTAGTTCTAAAGGAAAATTTGAAGAGCAGACTTTCTCGCACCTGGAATAGTTTAACTGTAGCCCTGCGGTGCTGCACGATGCGAAAAATGTG
The DNA here is from genome assembly GCF_019279795.1 of Protopterus annectens. Classification (NCBI taxonomy): domain Eukaryota; kingdom Metazoa; phylum Chordata; order Ceratodontiformes; family Protopteridae; genus Protopterus; species Protopterus annectens. The sequence goes on along the minus strand of NC_056735.1, from coordinate 1,880,149,096 downwards.
CAAACACATGCGTTTTTAAGCCAGAAAGTTGAAAGACATAGATATCAGCCAAAAAAGGCTAATAAAATTGCAATTTTAGAGCTGAAAACCACTCCTCTAGTGTTAGATAGGCAGTGCAATGCTCACCATTACCACTGGTAAGCAGTAGGACTTCCCTCTACCACAGCAAGGTCTGGATAGCTCTGAGCACAGAAAATAAAGTCCTGAGACAAGCAAAGCCTGGGACCTGGACTATACTGGTTAGGAAAGGTGGGAAACGAGCAAACAAGATAGTATTTTTTTTTTTTGGTTAAAACAGGCTAAACAATGCAATAATACAGTAAATAAACACAGAAAAGGCTAACACACTTGAGTGTGTAGTCCTAAACATTAAATGCAATTAAAACTCTACAAAATTAGCAATTTAAAACTTTTTAAATGAAGCAAGGCAAGTGCACAACTGAAAAATGATTTAAGAGGCAGTAATACAGTAGAGTAAGTAGCTAGTCTACGTATACAGAAAAGTCTATATATACAGAAAAGCAGCTAAAACACACTTAAACAATTCATATGCAGTGTAACCTAGAGCAATTGAGTGTAGCAATATTAAGGCAAATACAGTTATAATAAATGCACTATATATATATATATATATATATATATATATATATATATATATATATATATATATACTCTATATTTCCAAAATGTTTGAGAAGCACAGTCAGAACACAAGGAGGTTCAGGCATTTTTTTAAAGAACAGGAGCAAGGAGGAACAGAAGGCCTTCTCAAATGTTCTCTCTGTATTAGGTAGAATGAGCTAATGACACTAGACTGGGAGGAATGTCCCATATCAAATTTACACTAGGGGCGGGCAACTGCAAAGCCACCAACTATAACAACAAGACACCAAGAGGGAGGGAGGGTGAGGACCAATACTAAAGCTATTACCCTACACTCTTTAGACAGTAAACACTTCAGAAATCTTTATGACAGCAGTGTGACACAAAATGAAAGTTTTTAAACAGATAAAGGAACAAAGAGACTCTACAGAATGCTTTTAACTGCAAACAAATCAGTTACCCATGCAAATTAGGTAATAGCAATAAAATACAGTAAAAAGTATGCAGCAAGCAATAAAATGTGCTATATATAAATTGCTAGAATCAATAATCAGTATAAATAAGCCAAAAAAACAGAATACTTATATATCTCAGATCAGAGTTGTAGTCAACGCCCCTCTTCCACTCTGCTCAGTGCGTATAGACAGAAATCCTCTCAAAGTTAGGGCTTAAATACCAGAAGATACAACCTTAGACAACTTTTTTTTGTAAAAAAGCACAAAAGCACCAGCCCCCACTAGCCAGCAGCCAATCAACACAATCCAGCCATGAAGGTAAAGAAAGTATTCTACTAATTCAAGATGGCCTGTTCATGTGCTCTGAACAATCACTGCAAAGACAAACAGGCCCAGAGCCAGCAAATCTGAACTGGGGCAATACTAAAGCCATTAGCCTACACTCTTTAGACAGTAAACACTACAGAGATCTTTATGACAGCAGTGAGACACAAAATGAACATTTTTAAACAGATAAAGGAGCAAAGAGACTCTACAGAATGCTTTTAACTGCAAACAAATCAGTTACCCTTGCAGATTAGTTAATAGCAATAAAATACAGTAAAGCATATGCAGCAGGCAATAAAAAGTGCTATATATAAATTGCTGGAAGCAATAATCAGTATAAACAAGCCTTCAACATTCAGACAAAAGCTCCACAATCTCACACCTTCCTGCACAGCTGAACTGTTCTGCCTTGCTACAACACAGACAGGTGCCACATATGGACATGGCCTGACATTAGTGGGGTATATGTGGGACCTGTTTGCAGGTAACCCTAATACACACCTATGGCATTCCGGCATGCTACGTTACAGATTCACCTGAGTATCCTGCCAGTGGTGGGCCGTGGCTCGCACATGTCCATCATAATGGCATTACTTTCACTGCCAGCTATTGGCCACATCATATACATACTTCCCATTACACAACACACACTATGATGGCTTACATCTTGTCTGTCAGTATTGACCTGCACAGTTAACAGCTATGGGCCACTTCCCACAGGGACAGAAACTATTGTCCATAGCAGCTGTTCAGTTGAACATCATCACAACAACACCTGATGGCACATATAGCTCATTCCACATCATCTATACCATTATGATGGACCAGGTACTACTTTCTAATACATGTACATATACTTCACATACCTGTTGTGGGAATGATGTCTGTATGAATGGCAGCTGCCTAAATGCCTGTGTCTTCAGCTGTTAGTTTGCTGAGCTGTAGTTTTTTTTTTTCTGCTTTCTCTTTTGCTTTTTCTATTTCTTTCTCCAGTGAATGGATTGAGCTGCTTTGAGTAGAATGCAGCCTGGCTTTAGTAGGTGATGCACTTGATCAGGTGATGGCCTCTGCACCAATCAGTGTCCTACACTTGCTAACTGCATGCAGCTTGCTGTGTAGTACTTCCAATTACCACTGCCATGGCAACCACCTACTATAAATCCCTACATCATGTGGGCGTGGTCACTTTACCTTTCCTGTGTGATGGACATCCTTGCTGTGTGTGGGCATCAGTGTTATAGACAGCAGGTAGCAATACCTCTTACAGGAGAATCAGCACACTCAGGACAGCTACATATCTGTAGGAGGATCCAGAACTACAGACAGAGTGTGAGAAGAGTTGTGTTATGCTTTGTATAGTACTGATGTTACAGAGTGTGTGTGTACATACTAGTTTACCTTGGAATGCAGTCTGTCTGCATAGCTCTCAACTGTGGGCCTATCCTCTTGGTGGCCAGAAGTGTGCCTATCATATTTTGTCTGTCGACCACACAGGTCCTGTGTCAGATATTCACTGGCAGTGTGTGTGTTGAGTGCTATCAGTACATGGCTACATTCATTTATGTTTCTAACCTCAATTCCCTGACTAAAGGTATGTTGCAGACTATCCTGTAACACCAGTGACTTGCTTAGTGTATGGCAACAGTTTTCCACATATGGGCCTATGTTCCAGCCTCTGTCCTCCACCTACATACCAAGCTTTGCACATATGACATGCTGTCAGGGGTTGTTCTGTAGTGGGCTGTGAGTATATCACACTGCCATTACTGCCATCAGTCCACCACTGTTGTATCCTCCACACATACGGTGGGGCTGGGCCCATATATGTGTGGGCTTCACCTACACAATACATGTGTGCCCTTATGCACTCCAGAGGCCAGTGTATGTAACACTGGTATATGGCCCTGTATTATGGAGACTGGGGGGGTGCACTATAAATGACCTAGGCTTTTACAAACTGTGGGGCTATCAGGGTTGAGCTGCCTTAAGGTATCTGGATGTACAGTACCGTATACTTCACCTATATTTACATCACTTACATAAATTGGGTTAATGCAGGCCTACTGCCTCCTGTCATATAGACTGTTCTGTTTGTCAGTGTGCTTGAGATGGTGTCAGTTATGCCTTGTTATGTAACAGTTACATCCCATTTGGTCAACTGACGTCTTTACCACCTAGTGATTTTGCACAGAGTGAAGATAAAGGCTGCTGAACTATACACCTGCATTACATACTGTTGATTGTTTGGTATCCTGTGGCCTAGTCTGTCTTTACTATTGTACAATTTGAAGGGCTTGGCCTGGACAGCAACAGCTGTGAACTTTTCCAGACTACTGTATTGGTATAGCTGTTTTACAGTTGCATTACTCTGTTTATATGGATGTCAGTGTCTGTACAGCTATATGACATGGCATATAGAACTCTAATAGTACACAAATAAAGGTTTTCCATTTCTGAAAACCTGTGTGTGGTGTTTTTTTCCTATGACCTCTCTGTGGGTATATGTTGCAGGCAACAATTGTCATTTGTATGGGTGGCCCATACAGTGTCCAGTTGTTCAGGTGTGAACTGTAGGCATAGTGGCTGTTCCATATTGTGTGCACCTTCTGCATATGTATCTTACTGTACATATCTCTGCGTGTGTATGTGTAGTCACATGTATATCTATCTATATATATATATATATATATATATATATATATATATGTATGTATTTGCATATATGTGTCTGTGTATATGTATCCTGGGGATATTGATAGCTTCCACATTTTACATTTCCTAGGGGAGCCAGACTGTACTGCATGATATGCTACCAATACCAGCCTGACATCATACAGGTTGGATGTAGTACTTTTAACATCTTGTGCCCATGTCATGTCAGGTCCTTGTTATGGGATCTGCAAAACTTGATAGTGTATTGCAGGGTGGTCGTGATTGGCTGCAGGGGGGGGGTATGCCTATTCGTACAAGACGTATATTGTTTGGGGCCTCTCAACCCCATTAATGGTGCATGTGTTCATATTTGTTTTTGTTAATCTACCATTGCTATCTACAGATGTATGGCCATCTATACCTATATATATATATATATATATATATATATATATATATATATATATATAATTACACACACACATATATATATATATATTTATATATATATATATATATATATAATTACACACACACATATATATATATATATATATATATATATATATATATATAAAACTATGTCCGTATATACCTACATAGATATATCTGCGTACATATATGTACCTTGCTGTGTATATGTAGACATATAGGGTTAGACATATATATGTGTCGATGTAGGCATTTGCTTGTATATATGTTCACATATATTTATATATATGTATATATTTCTAAATATATATATATATATATATATATATATATATATATATATATATAGATATATAGATATGTTGTATCTGTTTAGATATTAATATATTTACACACACACATACATCTAGATGTTGGTATACATTCTCTGTACTGCTGCATGACTGGGTTAGATGATATGTTTCTGAAAACATCAGATTTATGTATATCTGGCATGGCTTAGTGGTAAATCACTTTGCCTATGGTATATAGGGTCCTGGGCTCTAGCCTTGCTGAGGCTGTTTATTTTGTTGCTGGGCAGAACATGGGCCATTGGATACAGAGTGATTAAGGTACTTTAAAGCAGTTGTAAGTGGGTTTGCGTGTGTTTGCACTGAGGTAAGCACTGCTAACTTTCACTTACAATTTCTTATACTCGGCTTCTAAATTGCTTAATCTGTGTAGGAAGTGCTTACCCCCGCGCAAACACGCTCAGACCCGCTTACTGCTGCTTAGGGAAAGACAATAGGGAAAATAGCTAGGGATGTGCAGGAGGAGTGTAGGGCAGGTCCATAGCTGCCCATTTATTCTACAGCAACAGCTGTGCATATACACTGTATTTGGAGGTGGATTTGAACACTCAAACCCCTGGGAGAGGGTTGAGGACAACAATAATAAGTTGTGATGCCAATTACACCAAATTACATGTGTCCAGTGGACATGTGTGTGAAATGGACAGCTATGCATGCGTTGATATTTTTTTGTGGGAACAGATTGCCCTTTTTTTTTCAGGTGAGAGTGGGATGTTGGGGAGGGGTAGTAGGTATATTTGGAGAGGTAGGTTGGGTAGATTAACAGACAAGACAAACAAGACACATACAGGGGCAGTATATGACACATGTGGGGGGTAAATACCTTGATGGGGAGGGGTGTTGGGATATCGGAAGCCCACAAGCCCCCTAGTGGTAACAGTGGGACTGAGGTCCCCACCCATGAACAGTCACCACTGCACCTTCACGAAGGTGCTGTGCTGGGGGCTGAGCCACAGAGCCAGGCTGACTCTCTAATCGCGACACGTGGCCCTCGAGCTGGCATAGAAGATCACCAAACTGCTCATTGATAGTTCTATGCACCACAACCCTGACCTGGCGATGGGTGACAGGTGCCTGTCAGCACGAGCCACATCCCCTGTGGTGGTTCCACCTGAAGGTGGTACAGGACCAATGGACAGGGAGGTCTGGGGTTGGGACCCAGACATGCTGGTGCCCGGTGCCTCTGCCAGATGAGGTGGGACAGGTGGGTCAGCTGGGACCGGCCTTCCCAAGCATGCAATAGTGTTTAGATTTCAACATCATATATGGGTTAGTAATAGTCAACACATTCCAGGGTTAGGTATAACAGCATGCATAGATATTCCTTTTAATCCAGACATCAGATACGGAACAGTTGCATAACAAACAAAACACATGCATATATGGGACCACAGTGGTAATAAGAACAGCATGCAGGTACATTGATGGCACCATGCAAACAATGATGGAATAATTCAATATGGCACATGCGTAGGAACCATTAAAATATTTATAAAACAACTGGACATTATCAGAGTCAATATATACCAGTTGCGGTGGATGTTAATTATTGTTGGAGATATAAGGTGGGGGGGGTAGAGAAATATGTCAGTTAACAAGTAGTATATTCCTGTACTCCACATTTCTTTCCTAGTCAGTGCTGTTATCTGTACCTTACAAGTCTTACTACACTACCCTATAGACTTATACTGGATACTGATAAGGCTGTCGACATCATTACACATGAACTGGTTTTGCTTGCAGTATATACCTCTTATTTGGTATACCTGCAGAGGGAATGTCTGTTAACACTGACTAACTATTTGTACACATATGCCCGGATTCCGGGTTGATATTTTGCACTATGCTATCCAACTCTTTCTGCACAGACTCTGGCCATGTGCTGAACACATGCTGCTGCTGTGCCTAGACATATCTAGAATATTGCCCTCTTCCACCTTTAGTGGCCTGATACACACATATACATACTTTCCTACACAGTTATATTATGTAGCACAGTGTGTGCAACAGTGACCAGTGATACTTTATTATTCAGAGAAACTGCAACACTCACAATCCCCTACAATACCAGGGTGGACAGTACCAGTACAGGTTATATCGGTCTGTATTTCTCAGCACAGTGTTCGTATCCAATGTACCTGTGGGAGCAATGTTTGTTAGCACTACCTGACTGTTGCCACACAAGGTTCCAGATTACACATTAGTATTATGCACATACATCTCACTCTGTTACTGTACACACTTTGGTCACAGCTTGACAACATGGGAGTGTAGATAAGCCATACTTGAAATATTACTCTCCTAACAGTTTTGGGGGTTGCTGCAGTGACAGGTGTTTTCTCATGATGGTTGACAATCACTTGTATTCCCTGCTTGCTGGCTACACATCTAGGATCATCCCACAGACTTACCAGGGGGGCAGGCAGCAGATATGGGCACATATACTGGACATTCTGGCCACATGTGTACAGTTGTGGGGTATGAATCTGTATGCAGTCTAATTCCACTCCCAGAATTCAGATCATGGCTGTGTCTGCTACAACTTAAACACTGTCCATCACAGTTGTGTATGCTATATTGATATTGCTGTATATCTCCAATCTGCTTTCTGTCTTATTAATCCCCTGTGCTTATGCATTCTGACCTTGTATAACAACACTCATACAGAATTCTTAGACAATTATATGTTGTAGGACAGTGTGGGTGACAGTGATGTGTAATACCTCATTATTCAGAGCAACTGCATATCATTCTTGTATTTCTGGGCACAGTGTTGGTATCTGACAGACTTGTGGGAGGAATGTTTATTAGCACTACCTGAATGTTCCCACACACAGTACCAGGTTCCACATTACTATTATACACATACATCTCACTGTGTTACTGTACACACTCTGACCACAGCTTAACAAGCTGGGGTGAAAATGGGACATACATGGCTTCTTAGTCACATAAGGTATTGGGAAGTTGCTAGTGTGCCAGGTTTGTTGTCATAGATGTTTGTCAATCAGTTGTATTTTCTGATTGCTGCCTATACTTCTGGGATCATCCCACTGATTTCCCAGGGGGACAGGTTGATAGGCATTAGATATGGGCCACTTTAATAGACATTCTGGACATATCTGTACAGTTATGGGGTATGACTCGGTATGCAGAGTACTACCACTGGCAGGATTCGAACCGTGGCTGTGTGTGCTAACAAAACAACAGTTCACATCTCAGTTGCATGTGCTATTCAGTTTTTGTTGTCTGCATTTTCCCTGATGTGTCTCTCAGTTGTACTAAATGGCCTCTGGGTATTATACCTATATTTTCTGGCATTACTATACATTCAATTTATGGTGCATGGTGTGGGTAACAGTGCGTAATACTACAGTACTATTACATGATTGCAAATCTACATTACCATATGATACCAGAATATACACATGCAGTCCAGCAGCAGTTAGACCTGTTTTGTCAGGATATTATACTTTTATTGCCATACAAACAATATGAGACCCTTCCTGCCATATTCTCTATTGTATGCAGTACTTGCCTTGAACAATACAGGTTTTATACTAGCAATTAATTTACTACTACTTTTATTTTTCTTTCCTATGACAGTAAAAGCATGAGTATTACTGACCTGCCTCACGTCACAACCACGCCAGGCAGTAGGTGTGGGCCTCCTGGTTCGCAGCCCACTCCGTTGCAGCTGTGGGGGACATAAGAGGAATATTTAGCCATACCTATCCATGATATACCTGAGCTGGCACCTATTAAACACATACTGGGGTGATACTTACACATGTCTGGAACATCCCCTGATGCTCTAGCCTCTTGAAGCCACTCCTCCAACAGGTCCCCCTTCTGCTGCTTCAGGTCAGCATAGTGGAGCCTGACCTTCTCACCAGTTTGTGGTATGCCAGTGGCACTGGTGATGTCATGGGTGAGATGGTCCCAGGCCTCTGCCTTATATTGGGAGCCCTGGTACTGGCCCTGCAGCAGTCTCTGTGTATGGTCTTTAACTAGGATTCCTGCCATAACCTTGGATTCCTGGATGTACCAGCACCACTCCCAGAAGTGCACTCCTTCTCCCCTTACTGCCATAGTGCCAGCAAGGGGAAGCTACAACCAGTTATGAGCTGTATTCCAGCATCTTGGGTTTAAGTAGAGCCAATTTCCCACACTTTTCCTTCATTGGCCAGTTTTGAAAAGGCTAAGCTATGGGCAAACCTGCTTACCTAAGGTTGGCATTGTTTAAAGGGGTATACCACTGGCCACAAAGAGTTAGCTGGTCTACACATTGCTCACACCTCCTAAGCTGGCCTGTGAAATACTTAGCATTGCTTACATTAGACTTTCATTATAATGCCTTTTTGGCATTGTGTTATTATTCATTACACCTTATGTGTATGCCTGGTATCCCTGATTGATGTGTACACACACTCTGTGTGGTCCTTGTGTTTTACTGGGGACTTCAACATTCTATTACAATTACACCTCACTTCTGGGCTTACTGCTGTACTCCAGTTCACATATTTATGTTATGTAGTGGGTTATGGCACATATGACTGTATACTGATGCCTTTTACAGATTCAGTTTGGTTATACTATGGTGAGGACTTGTTTGCTACTACCTCATTCTTCTGTGCTTCTGTGATGGCTTGTTGGGTAACTACTGGCACTATGGTGTACAGGGTCCTGGGTTCTAGACCTGCATGGCTGTTTGTTTTTTTGATGGGCAGAGCAAGGGCCGTTGGATACAGAGAGATTAAGGCATGTTTGAACAGTTGTAAGCGGATTTGCACGACGGTAAGCACTGCTAACCTGCCATTACATCTTCTTACAGAGAGTTAGCTTTAGAATTGCTTAGCCAGTGTAGGTATTGCTTAACCCCATGCAAACGCACTTAAACCCACTTACTAGTGCTTAAATATGCTTACTACTGCTTATTTGTGCTTAAACCTGCTTACTTGTGCCTTATTCATTATGACACTAACACTTCACATGTGCATTTCCTGCAGTACTCCAGTTCATAAATATATGTTATTTAGTGGGTTTTGCAACAAAAATATTGGTCATAACGTGCTTCGCCATGGAAAATGGAATGTGCTGCAGTGGGACTCAAACCGTGAATGCCTGCTTATAAGGTGAATGCTCTGCCCACTACAATATTGCTATGCTGCTTCATGTGCATATATCTTCCTTGTTATCCTCTTCAGCCTTTTAAGCTTCTTTAACTGTAGCTAAACGATGGGCACACCAGCGCACCTACGGTTCGCTTTAATCGGATTTTTAAAAAAAAGTGTTTCTTCATTTTATTTATATGTACTGTTGCTGTTGTACACATGGGGACTGTTGGTGGGGCTATGCAGACACCTATGAGCGGTCTCGCTCATTCCTTTCTGCTGTTCTGCATTGCAGGGGCGTGTTTATTCTGAGAGCTCTGCTCTCAGACATGACCCCTGCACTCTTACATGGTCTGTGTAAGCCTTGGAGTTCGGGCAGTGCACCTTATTAATATGCATGGAGCGCTGCCATCCTGATCCTAAATGGTCACTTCCGTGCAGGACTAAGGCTGGTCCTGCATGGAAGATTAATAACTCTGGGGGTTCGTCTTCTGGCAACTCGATGTAATTAAGTAAATCCATGTATGTGTATATATATATATATATATTATGAGTGTGTGTGTGTGTGTGTGCGTGTGCGTGTGCGTGTGTATATATATATATATATATATATATATATATATATATATATATATATATATATCTGTATAAATAGGATCCATACTGTTCATCAAATGGTCATTTCACCGTAAGTGAAATGGCCGAGCACACTTTTGTGAAAGTGTTTTTTACCGAAAAGGCACTTTTGGGAAATTGTGCTAGAAAAAAAAAAGACAAATGTGGGGGAATGGCTGTTGCTAAGATCGTAGTACAGTGGGGATAAGGGGATATTCCCTTATCCCCACTGTAGTGTGATCTCAGAGTAAGAATATAAAAGTGGGGGGGGGGGCTGGGGGGCTTGCCCCCCCCTGCGTAAACATGAGTAATATGTTTTTTTTTTTTATTTTATTCTATTTTTTTGCACAGTTTATCTGTGCTGTTTTATCTTGGTTTTACTCCAAAATTAAAAGTTGGTTTTATTTTATATGCCCGAGGCCTTGGTAGTCATTTTGTTGTGCTTTTCCTGTCTTGGTTTTATTTTTCTACAATGACCTTTTGTGGCCACTCTCCTGATTTCTTTACACTCTCTCTCTCTCTATATATATATATATATATATATATATATATATATATATATATATATATATATATATATATATATATATATATATATATATATATATATATATATACATATATATGTATATATATATATATATATATATATATAGATGTATATATATATATATATATATATATATATATATATATATATAGATATATATCCATCCATCCACAACCCCTTTTTCCCATTTTTGCATATGGGGTCAGGGTGTACACATGGGTATATATACCCACACACACACACACACACACACACACACACACACACACACACACACACACACACACACACACACACGCGCGCACGCTCACACACACACAGTTTTCTGATGAGCCACTGAGAAATTAATAATTGCCACATTAATATAAATATACAGGTGCATTAGAGGCTGGCTTACTACATTTCACTCTAATATTCCTTTATCTAACACACCAGAGACAGAATCCTTAATGGTCTTTTCCACCACTGTTTTAAGTAGTTTAAATTCAGTGTTTACTACAGGTGCTTGCATGCTAATAGCTTGCTACATACTTGCTTGCTGTCATTTCCTTGAAAAAACAAGTGCTCAAATTCCCACTACTGTGATCTCTTGTTTTTACATACCTTCTCAACACCCGCACCTAAAAACTACATAGCTCTACTATAACCTAAACCCTAACCCTAAAACTCGCGTCCAGTTCCAAACCAACTACTCACTCTCATACCCTAAACCTTTACTCCCCCTTCCTAACCCCAAAGTCCCCAATCTCTCTTTTAACCTAAAATACCAAACCCACCTAAAGTCCGTTATTGCTCTCTAACCCTAAAATTCCATCTTCACTCCCCAAACCTAAATTCCCTGATTGCTACCTAATCCTAAAGCTTACCTTCCACTACCAAAACCTAGAACTCCCTTCACACACCCAAAACATCCATCCCACTCATAACCTTAAAATCCCCCTCCTGCTCCCTAATACTAACCCCCCTCTCCAGCTCCCTCCCCATGGCTGTTTACCATAACTCATGTTTGAGTTCTAACATGAGCAGCAGTTTCCATGAGCTACAAGGCGCTCAAGTCCCTGGCTTCGAGCCAGTAGTTTTTAAGCACTGGGGATTCAAGATCCTGTATGACAACCTTAAATCATGTAACATATACTTTTAGGAATGAAATTGCAAACTTATGTCAGATGCTTAAGTCATTTGGAGATGTTCTTATACAGTGAGATTTCTTTCTTTGCCACAGAAATAGCATTTACATGACAAAACATGTAATGTGCATCCTGTTACTGATTTGTCTTATTCATTCTTGTTTTATTGTGAATGAACCTAGGTGAATAAAAAAACATGAAAGTAAAACAAAAAATTAAAATAATGAGTCATGTTGTAAAATACATAGTGCCGCATGTGTAAATAGTCTTTCAAAACTAATTTATGATTATGAGATCATTTTGAAAGTTTAGAAAACATTTATTCGAATTAGTATAAATATATGTCATGTTATGAATACAATTGTGGTTCAATAAAGTTTTACAGACAGTAATACAGTTTACAAGTCATCGGATGTGCATAATTTGACTTGTGAAACTTTACCTACAAAGTTATAAAGGGCAGAGAGTCATTGAAAAAAGATTTTTTTGGATTTTCTGATTCATTCTCTAATTGCAGGTTAGCTTAACTTCAGCAGCCAGCTTTGAGCTCCATGTTTGTCTGTGTATTTTTCTTGGATCATCTCCTAATTTTATTAAAATCAGTATTTACTCTTGACATTTCGAGCAGAAGCAATTGAAATAAACTATTAAAAATAAAGCCAGAAAAATATTTATGTAAGTCACCATATTAATTCAGACATGCAGTTTGTATATGTTTCCATAAATGTTGAATATAAGAAACAAAAAAAAGATGCAAACTTAAACTTAATAGTTTCTGCAGATAAGCATAGAAAAGGTAAACACTGTGCAAGGAAAACTGAAACATCTAGTTGTTAAAGAACCTCAACAGTTTTCTTTAAAAATATGCAGTTATTAGTATTCCAATATTAAAAAAATAAGGATAAGAAATTACCCATATCATACATCGTTGAAAGCATTTTAAGTTAACATAAATACAAGTAGAGCAAATTAATTTCTTCAAAATGTATTCCAAATTTTATTGTTATTTGCCTTATGTTACATTTTGTCAAGGTTGTGTGCACACAGGAGTAATTATGTATGCACCTGTGCATGTACGTGCATGTTTATTACCTGATATATATATATATATATATATATATATAGAGAGAGAGAGAGAGAGAGAGAGAGATCATGGAACAGCCATGGAACAGTCAGGATTTAAAGTATGCCATTAAGAGTAAGGAACTAGGGTTTTACCATCTGAAACTCTGATATCACATCCCTTGTACACCCTATAAACCCAAAGAAATAGGAACATGCAACATTCCACATCACTTTTTGGTCATCGATTTTTCCTTGCCTTGCTAAAATGTACATGGAAAACAGGAAGTTGTGAAACAAAAACTTTTGCATTAGGTATTGCTGGTTTATTGACATGCACAGGCATGTGTCTTTCACTTTTGAAAGTTACAAGGAAGTAATATTAGGGTTTTAGAAATTACTGTCTTATTTACCTTTTCAGGTTGTTTAAACTTTTATTAATGTTTATCTTAATATCTTATATTTAGTTGTTTATTGTTACATTTGATTTTTCTGCCTAGTGAAAACAGTACAGTTGTGTAACTTCTGCTTACCTGTAACAGTAAATGTTTTAATTTCACACTGCCTCAGTGGCATATGGGCTCTGCACCTGCATAAACCCACATTGGCAGCTTTCCAGAGATCAGAATCTCCTCCTCTGACTCTCTGTGATAGGGAATTGGCTAAGCCCCTCCCATCAATGAAAGCCTAACCCTTGTCATACAAAGTCAGTTATTCAGACTATTTTTAGCACTAAGCAGGAATTACCATGAGGACTCAAAAGCAAAAATTGCCTGAAACCAATGAATTCACAGCCAGAAACACCAACACAAATAACCAAAGCCAACCAATAACACAACAAGGTTGGATACCATCAAACTGTATATATAAAATAAAGGAGGTGGTGGATAGGTGCTGCTACTGAGGCAGTGTGAAATTCAAACATCTACTATTACAGATAAGTAGGACTTATGTAACTCTAATATGTTTATCTTTCACACTCTTTCAGTGGCATATGGGTAGATTTGCCAAATCTCACCCTACCTGGGAGGATTAAGAATAAGGATCCAGAAGCTCCAGGAGAATGGTCCTCACAATGTCTGCTCTGGAACAGAGAAAAGGACCAGTTTATAGTTTTTTGTAAAGGTACGGACAGAGAACCACATTGCTGCCTGTATAATGCTTCTATAGTCCACTCCTTTCCAATATGCCACAGAAGAGGATAAGACTGTGCCTGAGTGTGCCTTAACTCTGCCTGAAGTAGATTTACCATGGCAGGAGCAAAAACAAACAACAATAGCAGGGAACAAACAATGAGCAATTGTTTGCTTAGAGACAGGCTGACCCTTCCTAGCCCCATAATAGAAAATATGCAGCTGTTTAGCTTTCCTGAAAGGATGAGTTCTGTCAAGGTAAGCACTTAAGCAGCCTGTGTGTGTCCAAGGTAGACAGAATCTTTCTTTTCTCCCTTGTGTTTAGGTTCCAGAAAAAAAAACTGTGAGAATAATGGCTAGATTCAGGGTAAATTGAGAAACAACTTTTGGCATGAAAGAATGATTAGGGCATAAAGCAACTCTGTATGTATTAAAAATCAGATAAGGTTGTCCCATCATGAGAGCTTGCAACTCAGACTTACCTTGCAGATGTCAGATCAACATGAAAACCAGCTTTCTAACTGAGGAACTTCATATCAACCTAAAAGGCAGATTAAACAGTAGACAAAGTAAATTTTTCAAGAACAAAGTTGAAATCTCAAGGAGAAGAAGGAGGAATTTGCTTTCAAGAAGGTCTTGAGTGCAACACTCCTTTTATAAACTGTTTGACCACAAAAAGATATGAAAGAGGGGGATCCATAGGCAGACAAGCTGAGATGGCTGCAAGATGCACCTTGATAGATGCATAGGATAAGCTCACACAAATATATCAAAACTATAGGAAGAGACACCATACTGAGCCCTCTGATATCAGTTGGGTACCACCTAGAAAATCTCTTCCATGTCTTCTTCTTCCAGCTTTTCCCAGTTAGGGATCGCCACAGCATATCACCTGTCCACTCATAATTGGCACTAGAGTTTTACGGTGTTGAGTTGCCAGCCCGGTGCCCAACTTTCTACGAAAGGCACACACACACACACACACACACACACACACACACACACACACACACACACACACACACACACACACACACACACACACACACACATGCACTCATGCCAAGGGCCAATTTAGAGTGTCCAAGCCACCTACAGCATGTCTTTGGAATGTGGGAGGAAACTGGAGCGCCTAGAGGAAACCCACGCAGCCACAGGGAGGGCATGCAGACTCCACACAGAAGGCACCCCAGCTGAGGATAGAACCGGAGAGCTTCTTGCTGTGAGGTGACAATGCTAATTGCTGCACCACCATGGCTGCCCAAAATCTCTTCCACTTGTAAACGCAACATTTTCCAGATGCAGGTTTTCTGACTCCTTCAATACCTGCTGCACATCCTAATGGTACAATTGCTAAAAAGGTATCAATATAAAATTACCTAGGCTATCAGTAGCAATTGCTCTAAGCTAGGGTACATCAGTAGCCCCTTGCACTGTGTGAGCAGATCTAGAGTGTGAGGATGTTTGTGGTAACTGCCCTTGGCCAATTCCAGTAAAGTGAAGAACCAACTTTGTCTGAGCCAACACAGGGCCACCACAATGATCTTTGGTAACACTTTCTGAATCTTCAGAAGTACCTTGGACATCTGTGGAAAAGGGTGGAAATGCATAAAAGAATATTCCCATACAAGGGAACAAGACTGCTTTTGCCCTCTAAACATGGCTGCAATGATGTCTCAAACAGAATTTTTCCAATTTTCTGTTTTGAAAGGAGGCAAACAGAATTATATGAAGTGCTCCCCACATCTGAATTGAATCAAGGCAAACATCTTTCCTTAGTTTCAAAACATATGGGCCCATCTGTGATCTACTTAGTCTGCCTGCCACAATGTTTTACTCTGACAGGATGTATGAGGCCTGAAACATCAGATAATGATGTAAGGATAGTTCCCAGGCCATCAACTGGCAAAGAGGTTGTGACCTTGTACCCACTATTTTTTTCAGGTACCGCATGACTGTGGTATTGTATGTGTCCAATAAAAGGGGACCTGAATACCATAAGAGGTGAATAACTTTTAACAGCTTTGATATTTATGTGCTTTGAAGTGTCCAAAGGACCTCATTTGCCTTGTACTTGAACTCCCCTGGACACGTCTCTCCATGCAAAATCTAAGTCCATCTGGACTGATTGAACTGGGGTCTGGAGAGAAAAGGCTAGATCTGGATCAAGAGACATCTGATCCCTCCAACACTGTAACTCTCATTTTACAAAATCCAGGACTGGTACCTGGAACTCCAAGGGATACAGCTTCTGGGTCCAACATTTTTTTAAGTACCACTGAATCTTTCTCACATGGAGTCTGGCCAGTGTTATCATGAGGATCACTGATGCCATGAAGTCTAGAATTTTGAGAAATTATCTTGTGGAGAGAGTTTCTTGAAGAGAAAAATCCCTGAAAATTTTCTGAAAACTCAGGACTTTGTCTTCTGGTGGAAAGGCCATACTTTTTTCTGTGTCGATCATATATCCCAGCCAGACAATTCTTCATGAGAGTATGAGACATGACTTTTGTAGGTTCAGTTTGAAGTTAGAAGCAATTGAAATGTGATAATAAGGATCCACCAGATGTAAAGTTACTAAGAAATAGTGGTCCAGAAGAAGGGGAAGAACTGTTTGCAGGGTGAGCATTTTGAATTTGAGTACTTTCAGAAAGGTTTTTAGCTATAGAAAATCTAGCACTGCTCACCACAATAGCTCCTATTTTGGATATCAAATATATTCTACTATAAAAGCCTTTTTGTGATGCAAGAATTAGTTCTATAACTCCTGTTTTCAACTTGTGAAGGAGTTACAGAGAGAGCAGTTGTGTCTAGTCAGGTGGGTGCAGGGGGATTTCCCTGAAGGGAAGAGGATTTTCTATCCACTGCTAAATTAATCTTAACTGAATTATTCTCTGCACCTGAATTATTCTCTGCACCTACTTATCTGAGACTATTTATGGTCAGGCTGATGGGCTGAGCAAAAGCCCAGGGGGAAGTGTAAAGGGGTGGGGAGACAGAAGGAAGGGGCAGAATGTTCTGAGTCTTGGCATAGTCATTCTTTACCAGGGAATTGTCTTTTTTTGAAAACAGGTACCTCTTTTATTGGGTTTGGAAGCATTATCCTCCTGCCATTTCCTCTTTGTATCCCAACTCTTGCTAGGTTGGGATTTTTTGCTTGTTCTGCCCTTTGATGTTGGATGCCTTGTTAGGGGAGAACTGGGAATATGATACCCCATGCACCAATTTACCTCTATCATCCCTTTGTTTGAGAATCTGGGTAGCAGCAGGACAAGACACAAATTCAGAACTTAAAGGAGCATTCAAAACCCCATTTTTTAAATCCTCAAAATAATTCTGGTTATGCAAACAAGCATACCTTCTCAATACAACAGAAGCAAATGCATTTCTGAAACCATAGTTACATTAGAAACAATCGCATTCCTATAACACTTCTGTTCAGCAGACAAAGATACAACAAAGTCATAGAAACTCAAGTACAGTGCCAAATATATTTCCACATGAAGCCCTGATAATTTAAAATTCTAAACACTAAATTACTAGACTGAGACATTTTTTCCTTAGATTCTAATCATTTGCCGATTTTATTTGGTGGTGTAGGGTTAGAAGAAACCAAAGCTCTTGTGTTAGAGTTATCAGCTGGAGAAAATGCATATGGGTTAGCTGTCAAAAGAGCAAAGAGATCTGCAAGATTAGAGTACATCTTGTACTTCCTCATAACCTTATTAGGAACTGGTTCACTAGCTAAAGGGGTTTGCATGCAGTTTTATTGATATATTCTACGGTTGATAGAGGAACAGGAAAACGTTTGGAATTTTGTCATCAATAACATCATAAACTTTGGCAGTCTGGTGTAACCCCAGACTGCTTTCAGGCAAATACATCTCTACACCTAGCCAGCATCCATGGACAGATAAACAGTTTCTTGGGTTTTTGAACCTGGAAGGACACGGAGTGCTCAATACTGTCGATATTAGAGTCGCCATCAAAATCTGCAGCTCTAGACTGAGCTCTAGAGAAGATAGCCCCATAGCCTTTCTGACTAGGAGCATCGTCTCTTATATTAGCTGAGTGTAAAACACTCTTAGCTAAGGAAACCACATCAGCCCTATACATGGCACTAGCCTGATTGTCTGTTGTGTGATGAAGATTCTGTTTCTGTTTACTGTGAACTACACAAGAGAACAGAATATCAAAGGGCAGAGTATTATGTCTGGTAAGGGGTCTCTTACCCTGGACCTCTCCTGCAAGTAAAGGATTTGATTCTCCCATACCTGAACCAATTACTGGAACAGCCACAGAGGATATGTCTGACCCATGCACCATAGAGGGATGCAGATTCACACCAGGGGGTGATGCAAGCCAGCTTAAGGTAACAAGAGATTCACAAACCATAGGCTAAGGAATTTTTTGCTGATTTTTCCCTTTTAGTTGCAATTGGATTTGCTGAGTAGGCAGGAGTTTCAGGAACCATCAAGTCAGTCACTGTGCCAAGTAAATATAAAAATGAAAAAAGTGAAAAAATGCAACATTTTCCTGTCAGAACTTCAAAATTAATCAGATAAACAACAGCAATAACAGGCATAAATAAATCACGGCTCTACAAGCACAAGACAGTCCCTAGGATTCAACTGATACCACAGAACGTCAGTTTTCCAGTTCAAGTCTAAAGATCATAAAACATTTTAGAAAAGCCTCATAACTGCATAAAACCAGTATTAAGCACACAAACAATACAATAGCAAATTAGAATTCCCAGAGGAATTAACAGCAGTGGTAAAGAGCAAGAACATTAAAATAAAAAATGAACACACACACACACACACACACACACACACACACACACATACACACACACATGTATATATATATGTATTAAAACAGAAAGAAATCAAAAGCATATAATAATACAGAGGAAGGAAAGCTCCCAAATGGATCTTATCTGAGCCTGGAAGCTGTAATCCACCAATGCAGACTGCTGAGCACATTCAACTGTGTGAGTCCTATAGCTGGCACTAAAAGATTGAATAACTGACTTTCTGTCACAGGTGTTAGGATTCCCCTGATTGGTGGGACTTAGCCAGTCCCCTATTACAGAGAGTCAGAGGAGGGGATTCTGAGCTCAGGAAAGCTTCCGGTGTGGGTTTGTGCAGGCAGAGAACCCATATGTCACTGATGTAGTATGAATGATAAAATGGAGATTAGCTGATATCCAGACCTGCAGCACAAAACATGTTTGGCCTACTACCTGCAGTGAAAATTATGAGAAGCAAGCACAATAATACTTCCAGATTTTATACCACAAATACAACAAGACTTGCAGGATAGTTAGTTGCTTGAAGCATTTGTGGTACAGCACACCTCTAAATGAAAAAAAATATTGGCACTTTAAGTGCAAAAGCATCTCCACGCCATTTAAAGACAAAGCACCCTGTAAGAGTAAACTGTAAAAATGATATGAATAAATTTTGCGCATTCAGCACTAATAAACATTTTCATTTGAACATGAAAATGGAAAAAAATGTCAAACTTAATAAGATTTATACGTGTTCAAAAGAACTGAGTTACTTACATTAAAGCAACATGTTTCAAAAACCATTTTCATTATCAGGTTGGTCAGCAATAGTCAAAGGAAAAAAGAAACTTGAGTTTTGTCATACCTGTTACATTTTCTTTCAATTTTACAACCTCAGAGTTAATCATATACTCTAACCAAAGGGTAAGAGCTTGATTCAATTATTGCAACTGTGTGTGTTCAGAACATAATTGTTGCAACTTCACTTCTAACCCCAACTGGACCAGTTTGAAGATGTGTAATAGCCATTCTACTTGAAAGTGCCTAAAGCAGTTTAGAAACAGTAGTGTTATATGTGCCTTGTAGCACTGATTCCAGGTTTGATTAACAAATATCTCGGAAAGAAGTCAAATATATAATAAACAAAACTGGCAAAATTAAAGAATTGCTAAAGTTTGTTTTTCAGACAGTTTTTGTTGAAGTCACATTAAAACACATACCTTATTTTTAATGTCAGTTGAAAATAATATTCTCTTTTACTGAATTTTGAGGTGATGTGTGCAACAATCCACTATTTTGGTGGTGTGTTTTTTTTCAGCCTTTCTTAAAGTCATAGCATCATGACAGCAGGGTCACAGATATTCCTTTGTTCATATGTCGTGAGTAGTAAATATATGTACAAGGAGCCACTGAGTTTGGTGACCAGAACTCCCACTTCACATGATTTTGTTAGCTGTTGGTTGGTCTCATAATGTGTTCTGAATGTCAAACTCCCACCACTAATTTTCCATTGTGGAAGTCTCACCACAGACATATCACCCCATGAGTGTCTAGATGATATTTTTTTTCAATTTTACAATTCTAGTTTCACTATCTACTATTTTGCATTGGCATGTTCAGAAATCCTTTATTTACTCTCTGCAGTGCTGTTTTTTTGTTTGTTTGTTTGTTTTTTTGCGTTATATGCTTTCTCCCTGACTCTTTTTCATTTTGGACATTTTTCAAACATTGCAACCAGTGAGCTACATATCCATGCTTCCATACTCATTCCTCATTTTAATAACTTCGCACTCTTGACCTTACCCTGTTTGGTGTTGCCTAATATGTTGCAACTTAAGTGCAATCCCACCTGAGGTGTTAGACTGCTAACAGAAAGTAGCATCCCAACCCAGCTGGAGGTTATAAAAGAAGGACCTGCATAGTGTCTGAGCAGTTATTTTCGGTGTTTTACTTCTTTCATTGTAACATATAAGAAAACTACCGTGAAAAATAGTTTAAAGGTAGGTTTCCTAGGTAACCATAACCTTTGCCTTTTTATGCATGTTGTCATGAGACTTACACTGGATGGGTTTTGTTTCAGCTGAACCAATGATTGCCACAAAATCAGTTTTGATGTTTAAAAAATAGTGTTAAGGTGATGCTTTACTGTTAATGGAAGTCAGCCAGTAAAAAACAGGATTTTGTAATGCTTAAAGGTAGAACAAATGTGCCACTTTACAGATATTACTAAACACTAATTACCACAAGGATTTTTTTCATATTAAATTCATAGTAGAGCTCTCTATCATATCAGGTAAGTGAGACCTCAGTTTACCATACCATAGGACCTCAGCAGTGCAGATATTGTGTCTGCTGAACTCCAGTATAAGGACTGGAGTCTGGACCCAAGCACTTGATGCAGGAACAGAACCCATATCCTAACAATCTTTCCTGTATCAGAGGCAGCCATGCAATCTTCTGAATTGCTGACACTGGTATAACAACATTTGCTCTACATTAGAACTCTTTTGCAGTAGCTGTAACTATATGGGATGTGTCCTGTCATAGACCACATGTTGTGGCCAGTCTACAAAGCTTTGGGCTCCTTCCTCATGTTACTACACATCTCTCTTAGCACAGGAGTATATGCAGATATATGAGGAATGGGCAGGTCTGCCAAAAATCAGAATTTTCTTGCCATAAGTAAACTTAAGCAGGCTTCTCATCAGCTCAGCATTATGAGTTTCTGTGGTCATCTTCAGCTACAGTTTTAGGTAGATAAGTATCCCCAATGGAAAACCTTCCTTTTTCTGTAGAAAACTTTCTTTAAGAAAATCTGCTTCGGTGTGCCAGGAAAGATAGATGTTTATGTGGTAGACAGATTTCGTACAAGGATACTCATTACTTCTGCATTTTCTCTCTATGATATCCACAGGACACAAGGTCCTGTCAGATTTGCCTGGCTTTTACTCCCCAAACCTTAAGGAGCAGGCAAAAGTCTGTGATTGTTTTTTTTCTGGAAAACATACACATGAAACACCTGGTGCATAACACTATGGCAACTAAATATCTTTTGGAGAAACCTCCATCCTCAGAAGGAAAATAAAGGTGTTAAAGAGTTGTCCAAAGAATCTCAGACTTTGCCTTCTTTTCTGCAGTCTGGGTCTGATGTCTCTGCTAAGGGACTTTTGTAAGCCCTCAGATTGTTAATCCAATTCTCCTGGTCACCCTGGCATGGCCACTCTGGATGCCACTAAGGCCTAGGATTTAATTATGTATGGACAGGCCATGTGCTAGGCTGCTGCTGAGAAGGGAAAACCTAGGATTATTATATCTGTGGGGGCAGGAGTTATGTACCAAGTCTTATTCAGAAACGAGGTCACTGGATCATGGATGGAGTTAGGCCTTTGAAAGCTACCTACTAAAACTTTAGGGCTAGAGACTCCTAAAAGGAAGACTCAAAAAAAAAAACATGTATCACCATCTTTTATCTGATCAATGTTAAAAGCTTCTCAAGGAGACTGCTATAATTTTCCATACTGGTATGATTTTGCATAAGACATTTAATGCAATTCAGTCTCTTCAGGATTCTCTTTCAGTTTCTGCATCAGTTGTAAGTAAGAGATCCCCCTCTTCCTCAGAAGATGAGGTTCTTTCCAATTTAGATGTTCAGGGTCTGGACTATGCTTCACAATTATTCTTCCCTGCTCTTTTAAGTCTGAGATAGAAAGTCAAAGTCAAAGTGAACTTTATTGTCATTCAGACCACACAACAGTGCAAATGAACAAAATTGCATTACTTTGAACTCAATGTTCATACAATATATACTGATAATATTAATACAACAACAGATAATGCTGATTCAACAATAACAACAGTAAGACATTTGTACAGTGCAGTAACAAGTACAATGACATGCACCACGACTATTTCACTTCCATATCTTCCTCAGTACCCAAAATATTGCACAGATAATATATTGCACAGATCAAAATCAGGCAGATTTCAAATTGCACGGAATTCTAACTTAGCATATTGCACAGAATGTTAACTTGGCATCATTAATATTGCACATAAGTTATACGTTTGTACTTTCATAGAGTTATTGCATGTTTCTGTGAATTACTTCAGCATTGTAACTCCAGACCTTCATGACTAGCATGGTGTATGTTATTACTGGAGTTAAGTCTGATGGTTTGTGGAAAAAGCTTCTATTAAATTTGGTGGTTTTGCAATGCAAGCTATGGTATTGGACCTTCTCTTCAACTTCCTCCGTGAAGAAATTTCCGTTGGAGACAACATTTTGAAAATGAAAGAATAATTTAAATGGGAGGGTAAGGAAGTCTCAGAATACCATTAGAGATATTATGAATTATTGAGTATGGATTCTTCTAAACAAGTACCACATCCCATTTAAAGGGTCTTTAGAGGATTTGAAAAAGGAGGAAAAGTGCCCAAAACACAACTATAAATCCAATGAAAGCACTCGGATAGCCGTTTCCACCATAAACTACACAATTTATTGAAACGTAAACCGCAAGACCAGCAAAATAACACCAAACAATTACTCTGGCGTGCACCAGTATATTTTCATCAGTAATGTCACAGACTTCATCAGATGACTTGGATCTTTAGAACATTTATTTACTCCTGCTTCTATTTATTCAGATTCCCAACCCCCTGCACCTAAGAAACCTGACAGATTTTAAAGGGTGCCCGATACACATACATTTCTTTATAGAAACCCTGTGGCAGACCCTGCTATAATTTCTATTGATGAGGACAGATCTTCTAAGGTATTTTCTGCATCTAATGGTGATCCAAATGACAAATTTATTCTTTCGACAGAAGGGTCTATACATCCTCTACTCTAGCGTTTACAGATATAATAATTGCCAGAATCACATGTCCAAGTATCTTTTTGTCTATTTTTCTAATATGCAGCAAAATGTGGCATGCATTCTTCCCTGATGAACAGGTTAAAGTTTACTTGACAGGTCATTAAGCATTATATTAAATGTGCTTACAATGCAGTGGTATGGAGGGGTTAGTGTGACTAGTATAGTAATGCACAGGAATACATAGATTAGACAAAATTTCCCTGATGACATGGAAGCTCAGTTGCCTAATACTCCCCTTAAGAGAGACCATTTGTTTGGCAATTCTCTATCAGAAGTGTTAAAGAAAGTGGACAAATGGTGTACTTTGATGACAGGAGTCAAACAACTCTTTTTGTCTCCTATCCCTTAATACCAAAGAAAATATCATTCTTCGTCTGGCCATTTTTTGAAAGACCTCTAAAACATCTCAGCAAAAAATTATCTAAACAATATAAGAAAAAATGGTGAAAAAAATCAAAAAGGAAAGTTGACAAATCACAAGAACCCTCCTTTCAAAAGAAAACTCACTGACTACCTATACATTTTCCTTCCACCCTCCTCATCCCCCCTTGCTCCTTCAGTTCTTCTGAAATGGTAGACAATCACTCTTATAGCCTTCATTTCTGGAAAAGGATAACTTTAGATGCCTGGGTTCCAGGAATAATCAAGAATGGTCACAGACGTCCTTTCCTCCTCAGCCAGGGATCCATCATCCTCCAAAGCACCAGGCCCATCTATTTTCCTAAATTATTCATACTTGCTGTCCTAGGGTAGAATATAAACAGTTCATCCATTCCAAAGGGGAGAAGGCTATTACTCCAGAGTGTCCCTGGTTCCCAGGAAAAGATGGCACTTAGAGACCAGTTTTGACCTTTTAAAGCCAGATACATTTCTTTTGGTCCCAACATTCAAGATACTCCCTTTACAAATTCCTTTTCCTCTTTGTTTCCCAAGGCCATTCTAGTCATTCTACACATCTGCCTGTACCATTTCGGTTTATGTCTTTGTCTTTTAGTCTTTTAACTCCTCCAAGAGTTTTCACAAAGTGCCAAGTCTAGCACCAGTCATAACCTTTTGCAGACTTCAGGGCATTCGTATTTTCCCAAATTTGGATAATTGCTTCACTTCAGCTCCCTCTGTCCAAGACAACTCTTCAGTTCACTATTTATCTTTTCAGCAGTTTGGGTGTCACACAAAATCTTAAAAAATATTTTTTAAACCCCCGTCATACATAGATTAGAATCTCTAAGGTGTTTTCCAGATACCTGTATATCCACTGCTTACCTCCTTCCAAGGAATCATCTTTCCAGCTTCACTTCTTGAATCTGACTCATTAATTCATGTTCACAGCAAGAAACTATTGTAGCATGTAGCATGTTTATTTGAAATTAGAACTATTACAGTATCAGTGGTATCAAACTCAAATACAAGAGCTCCAAGTACAACTTGTCCCTCTGGCAGATGTAAACAACCATGCATACACAACGGGGAAAAGCATAAATTCACAGTGTCCAAAGTGATGCTTAAATTCTCTGTCAGCAGTATATGAAAATACTTATATGCCTCCTACACTGTCATTGGCCATGCTTTGTATATCATGCCTAAAACAGTGTCACTGGGCATATGTTTTGTATATCTTGTTTGCATTTATCAAGCTAAGCACCATCCCCAGGATTCAATAAAATCTGTGTAGGCTCCATAAAGAGCCTACATGGAATGTACCTATGTAAACAGCCACTGTTCCCCCTCAGCAGCATGCCATGAATATTAATTATAGTGCACTGTCGAGGGAGATCATAGTAACATGGATATTGAATCCATGTAGGCAGTAGTGTAGTGTCTTGTAGCTCTGGATTGCCCAGGGAATTCCTGGACAGATGTTATGTACAGGATAAGAATCCCTGTAATGTACCCTGTTAGTGTAGAAACATGTGTAAATTTTAATCATTTTTGTTTTATTTTTGTATTTTTTTTTTATTTTTTTTAATGCCCATTTGCGTGGCACAGTGCGGAGCACAGCAGTGCCAAGCTGCACTTACCTGTCTGTACACAGCTGATACCTGCCATACATCTAAAAATAGTAATTGGATGCAATTATTTATTTTGCTTTCTTTTAATGTCCGTTTGCACTGTGTGACGTGGAGCACAGCAATGCCGAGCTGCTCTTACACATGCATTGGTGACATCTGCCATTCATCAAAAAATAGAAAATGGATGTAATCAATTATGTATTTTTATCTACGTGTTTTTATTTTATTTTTTGAATGGCCATTTGCGAGACAATGCTAACAGATAGCTTAGTAGTATATGTGAAGGTATACTGTTTTTCTTACTGTCCATGTAGCTAATAGGTAGAGTTACAGCCTAAAGTGTTTTAGGTCCCAGGTTTGAGTCCCCAGCAGTCATACATTTTTACACTTATTGCTGTGGAAATGTGTGAGGTGACCTAAAGGGTTTAATGTAATAAACAAAATTGTAACATTTGAAAAAGCTGCACAGTGCTAAGCACTGCTTAAACATGGTTTGTTTGCGCATTGCTAAGCTTCCCTAAAACACAGTTGTGTGACTTTACACGATGCTCAGTTCCACTAAGTGGGTTTGTGCAATGCCAAGCAACATGGCACTTTTTTGAATGTTGCAATATGATTTGCAAGGGTGGGAAAACAGCATATATTAAGGCCAATAGGGAGGGAATTCTGCAGCATTCATTGGAGTCTTATTAGCCCATCAATATGCCTGACGGTGTTGGTAAGAAAACATGCTTTCAGGCTCAGAGGTGGAGTGTACAGGAGTCTACAGTGCTTGTTGAACTCCTGGTCCACAGCTGCAAAACCTAGCTGTTGCAGGGTGATTACCATGGCTCAGAATGTAAAGCTGAAGCCTGGGATCAGTTGGCCAGGGATCTTACCAGTGCTACTGGTATCCTCTGCACTGGTGAGCAGTGTGATCACCACTATGATGACCTGAGGTGTAGGAAAAGGGGAACCTTGGACACCTGAGTCCAAGAGGCTATGGCTAGGCATGCCCCACCGATATCTAAGTATGTTTGTTACTACTTTACTAAAAAACAAGCTGAATCCATGCAAAACTGGTATGCATAATGGTATGCTTCTCTTCCAACAGCTGCAGCTGAATGGGCTTGCAACATCCAGTCTCATGCAGAGCACTTGGCCAGGATGTGCAGTGAGTGTGGTAAGCACAAATATTTTCTGATAACTGTAGTGCAATCAACAATAAACAATACTGATAGCAATAAGTAATAAGGTGTAAATCAGGATTGTGGTTTGATTACTAATGTGTGCAAGTAACTGCAGTAGGGCTGTATTCACTGCATGTGTGTTCCAATGTCACTGCAGTCAACTGTAAAACTGAAATAAAAAATACAAAAGTAATTGCTTGATAAATGTATCGCACAACCACAGTATGGTTCAGGGCTGTCTGCAAGCTACTTTATGTCAAATAATGCTCTGTATTCCTTCCACTCCAGGAACAAAGTATATGAGTAAGGTAGCCCACATTCTGGGCAGATATTATGTGTATACTTCACAGATTCTAAGGTGCAATAACAATAAAGTGTAAAGCAGGATTGTGGTTTCATAAGTAATGTGTTCAAACAACTGCAGGAGGGCTGTATTCATTGCATGTCACTGCTGTCAATTGTTACATTATGTGCACGTCACCTGCAGTCACAGCTTTTGGGTTCTACTTCCATGCCTGCCAACTAAGACATGATGGCTGTCTAGTTTACTTAATGTACACAAACATACATCTCAAGTGTCACCCTTTTTTGTAATGTAATGACAACTGCCCAATCTGTGTAGCCCATGATTAGCAGATAAATGCCTGAAATGCAATGTATTTACAAATCTATTTACAGAGCACCTTGGTAGTTATGTACGTGCACATTATGTAAAACAGCTCCGTGTAGTTGTATACCTGTATTTGTTAGTGCTTGGCCATACTGTCCCATGGTAACAGCTTGAGATGTATGTACATGCTACATCATCTTTAAACTAATTTGAGTCACTGTACTCACAGCTAACACTGTATTCATAGATAAATTCCTGTAGAAGTATGTATTAGCAGTCTGTGTACCAATATCATCTGCAGCTTCACTAATGGTATGTTTTTCTCTCTCTCCCCACCCCTTACTTCTTTAATTTGTTAATTTTATTTATTAAGATTTAATATTAATATATTTTGTTAAACAATTTTTTTGGCATTATGGTTTAATTCATACTGGCTTGCTGTTAATATACTTACTGTTATGTTACTTAATGTTGTGTTCCACATAATATACTTTAATATGTTTTTGGATTAATCAATAGTATGTTCCATTATGTTAATACTAACATTGGTTTGGTTATTACTAACCTTAACATATTGTTAGAACTAATTTACTACAGCATAACAAGATAGGCTGATTCCAGGTGATCCACCTACCTTGACTCCTAAGGCTGTGGCACCGCGGCCCAGCACTTCTGGGACTCAGTCTGGTGGTGCCCCCTCTGCTGTCCCTGCACTACCTGCGGCATCGGGTAGTTTCCCAAAGGCCGGGGCTGCCCCCCCCGGGAGCAGTGGTGGAGGGGCATTGTCACCCACAATGAACTGCCAGGATTGTTGTGTGGGATTGTGTTCCATGGTTTTGGACATTGCCTGCAATGGATGGAGGGCATGCTTGCCACTGTGGTCGGGCACCCTCTCCCCGGAGCCCAGCCTCCACCACTGCCATCCCAAAAGCAGTGTAGGAGCAGTGTTAACAGTCCCATGGGTAGGGACTTGAGTCACTCTGCTACCTTGTGGAGGCACCTGAGAATGTGATTTCACAACACCTTCCCCATCCAAGGTGTTCATCTCCTCTTGTGTCACACACCACCCCTGTCTGCTATCTTGTCTGTCTTGTCTGTCTGCAAAAGCTTTGTCACCTTCCCACATGTACCTATGTCCCTTACTCAACATTCCACTCTCACCATAAAAAAATGGGTACCTGTCCCAAAAAAAAGAATATTGTCCCATACATAGCTTTCTATTTCACACGTGTCCACTGGACACACGTAATTTGGTCCAATTGGCTTGACAATGCAATTTTATGGTGTCCTCACCCCTGTCTCTGGCAGTGACAGTCCAAATTCATCTAAAATTCTGTCAAAGTGCACAGCTATTGCTGTACAAGAAATGGATAGCTATAGTTCTTTCGAACACCCTTCCTGCACATACCTACCTGCCCTTCACTATGTTTTTCCCCGGCTTGCACCCCATTTCACCACTGTCCTATCTCCCCATTTTTCTTTTTTTTAAAGATTTTTTTGAGTGATGCTGCATGATGCAGTGCACCGCTCAGCATCACTAAGCCCAGCTAAATGGAGCTATATAGATATATGTGTTTTAATGATGATAAACATGTACAAAATAAACACCTGTCCCCTATTTCAAATCCGAGACTATCGCACCTGCAGACCACTGCATTAACCTGCCACACCACACAGCTGTTAATTAAAAAAGGTGGCTTAAGCAAAACATAGTAATTGCAAGCTACCATAATTAAGCATGTTTAAGCAGAGCTGCACATCATGCCATGTTGCGCAAACTTTCTGAAAAACTAATGGAAAACCTGGGAGTGTAATTTGGAGTGAGGAACAGGACTACACCACTAGAAAGCCAGCCAAAGACTAATGGATGTAACTGAGGTCTCTAATAGCAGGTAATTGGGCACTTTTATCAGCAACATGTACAAGTACACCTGCTAAAACATTAATGGCAAAATACATGTTCAACTGGGACTCTGGTGGAGAAATACATCCCTATAAAGTAAGGCACAAATAATAACAGATGTGATGGAGGTATGTCACAGACTATATGCGTGCACTTATACCTTCAAAAATACACATGCTGTAACAGTAACTCAGTAGCTTGGTCTGTTAAATGCTTTGCAAACAGTATGTTTTGCAACACATAGGCCTAGGTTCAAATCAAGTGGTCTGTAACATTTAAATTGCATTATTGTGAAGCCATCAATGAATGACTGAGTCATGCACTCTTTATCCACACAATGCATTTCAAATGAAATGCCTGCTTTTCACTGATGGAAGTCACAGGCCTGCAGATAGAAATACACTTGACATATCCATACAGCAACACTATAAGTGCATAACATGTCAGGTCATGGATTAATATGCATGCAAAGATGATTTTAACAGATAATGCAAATGAGCTCCATTAATATCAGAGTGCACCACACAATCATTTCATAATGATATTACAGATTAACACAGCTGCACAACTAACATACACCTATGGAGGTCCAGCTAGTAACAAGGACTGCCAGCACACATGTTCCAAATGAGTACCATAATGTAACACATGACATGATCATTGCCCAAATGGTTGCATAATGGTATATTTAGCCCCTATGTTGCTAAAGGACAGAACAAACATGTTGCCTAGTACTCTGTTAGTGATACCATTGCCTAACATACTTACCTTAAACACATGCCTTAATTTGCAGTGGAATGGGTACCCTCACTCTGCCTCTGCCTCTACAACAAGGCTGCCACAGCTCCCATAGTTACACTTACAGCTTGTTGACCTCCAAAGTGTTCACACTCTCTGCCTATGCCTACTACCTGCAGCATCAGCTGCAGCCTGTAGCACACACATCTGTATGTAAAAGTAGCTACTACAGAAGTACTCTCTGTTATGACATAGTATCTTAACTCCAGTAATGTCCAGAACAACATACCAGAAAGGGCTTCTAATCTGCATGAAGGCCTTATATCTTGTTCAGTGATTGCATGTTATTGGCAGATTTTACCTCAAATAAGCTGTATTGCCTGCAGTTAGAAATTCAGAACCACAAATTGGTTAAGAGCCAATCACCTGATAATGGGAACCATGTTAAAAAGGCAAACAGTTGGCTAGGGGAACCAGTCTGTATGAGACTTTCTTCATGCAATAAACACACCGACAAAACCTTTATATATCTGTACATGTCAACAGAGGATTATTGTACTCCATCAGGTATATAGCCTTTTTGTTTACAACATGATGCATATGTGTGAATATATTTAGGGGGAATGGGGTTTACAGCATTAAGCCTTTCTTAGAACTGTACTGATGACATGTCATTGATGTCCAGATTTGTTACACCTACACAGGATGTACACTGCTTCAAGGGTGGAATGTTTTTGTCAATGTGGCACACTGGTCTCATGGGAATGTCCCTTTATAGTGGTTGTAATACTACACTGCTATTTTTTGGCACTGTTGTTTTGATATATTATCAAAGGGGTTGCCCCTAGCGGACACATTACAATGGATTCCTGTGTTGGGTGTGTGATCATACAACAGTATCTGTCATGGCACAAACAGGAATAGCTGACTACTGCTAGTATATTAAATTTATTCATATGGTTAGTATGTTTGCACACTGTGGAATATAAATGTGTGATCAAGCAGTGGATTCTGCCAGCCATTCTGTTCTTGCTGTATCTCTACATAGTGTACTTCCATATATATGATCCTGACAAGTGTTCCCATTTTATTGTCTTTCAGGAAACATGAATGGCAGATACCATGCCCATTTTATGGATGCTGAGAACTATATAATCCTGGAAGGTCTCCATCAACACCATGAACTTCTATTGTCCAGGGGGAGGCAAACCAAGGAACAGCGGGCAGCAACCACAGGAACCGTAGACCTATTTGCCTGAGTAGCCATATCTGTACGCCCTTGGAGCAAATCATCATGGAGCTGATCAGTAAACATATATGTGATATGCAAACAGTTGACTGTACACAGTTTGGATTTTTGACAGGGAGATCATGGCTTTTAAATGTGGTGGATATGTCTGAGGCAGTCACCAAAAACCTGGGTGTGACTCTATCCCCCATTTAGGCATCATTGACAAAAGCACCCACTTAGGCATCCACGGTAATATTATTATAGGGGGTCACTAAGTGGTTCAGTGATGGCACACATACTCAAAATAGGGAAATCCACCTCCAATAGCTGATCTGTAAGCAGTAATGTTCAACAGGGCTGAGTCCTGGGTCTTGTACTGCTTGGAATCCATTTAACAATAATACAAGTGAATACTGAATGTCTGTGGCTGACAACATTGGCTGATGCCTGCAAACTGCGAGCAGTCATAGACTCTGTGAGTTATGTCACTATCCTACAAGAGGGTATTGATGAACAAATGCCTGTTGACATACTAATGGTCGTAAACTCCATGCAAATATATATGTAGTATAATTTCCATTGGTAACACCTATGTTCCTGGTAAGTAGCATATCAGTCACAACATGTGATGTACATAATCACGGGTGATAGACCTGGGCACACTGGAGACCTGGGCACACAGGCCTGGCCACACAGGTTTACATCTAATGTACCTAAGATCATCATGTCTCCCCAGTGGTAAGACGGGAATCATATGTCATAACTGAGGGCACATTCACCTGAAATTGACATACTCATAACCTCCATGTACTCTTCCCTCAGCATGCCAATATTTAAGTGCAATGACCATTTGGTAATGTACCTTTCCAAGCAATACTGGCAACTGCACACAACACAATGGTCCCTCACAAGGGAACTTCACGTCTTCAGTATCTGTTCAAGGGGATCATCTGAAATCAGTGCCAGTGTAGCCTGTGGCATATAGACTACTCAGAAGTGATCTCTGCCTTACATACTGGACAATGTGTGACCGTGATTGGAAATTCTGCATATCTGTAGGTGGCATGGTACATGGATTACTCACTGTAAGGACATTAACCTGGTATATGACATTAGTAATACATGCTGATGGGAGAGCTCTGTCAAGCAGACTTTAACACACCTTTAAAACAGAATCCTACCTAATGGCAAACAGAGCACCTTGGTGGACCTTGTCAGATGCCATCTGTATGATTGGCTAGGTGACCATCATTTCATCACAGGGCTTCTGCCTGGGTCCCTTGTGGACAGGGGCAATATGTGCTGATCATGTTAATACGGGTATAAACTTTGCTAGGATTGTGAGGGTTGTAGGGCCATTATGCTTCTATACTTCAAAGATTCTATGATTCCAGAAGCTGATATAAAATGCTCTAACAGCTGCACAGACAAACCTGGTTACATTGAGGCTGGTAGCACTTCCAATTAATGTTTACAGGGCACGGCAGAGCACACACACACTGCAAATTGGCTGCATGCAGATTAGAGCACTTACCCATCTAATGGTACACACTACAGATCACAGTAGGTGACACACGTGCTACACCTCAAGTCTGCTATTTGCTATCTCTTAAGGACGTCTTATGCTTGAATGACATCAGCAGGCCAAGTTGTGGTCAGGCATTTGGAGGCCCACATCACCTGCTACAACCAAAATACTACAGAACCCTATTTCCTTCTAAGTTACTGAGGTTATCATATTTATGTCATGCGGAGATATATACACACTGAGTGGCCTGGAATGATTTGAGAACCCCTACCTATCTAGTCTTAGACACTATAGATCACAGTACTTATCGCACATGCCATAGCTTAAGTCTGATATTACAATGGCAGCTGGTAGTCCTAAGGTAGATGACATAATCAGGCTTTGCAGAAGAGGGCATTTGGCAGCCAGCAGCAACTTACAGGGCCAAAAAGTGCAGAACCATCACAGTTGATAGTCAATGAGGGATTTTAAGTTGCTTTGCAAGGAGATACACACACCAACTGGCCTGGAGTGAGACTAGAGCCCCTACCTACCTAGTCTTACACACTATAGATTACAGTAATTATCACACATGCCATGGCTGGCATCTATTTTATATATGACTGCAGGAAAACTACTTCTGGATTACACAAACTAGGCTTGCAGAGTGATATTGCTTCACACTGTCTACATCTAGTAGCCTAGCAGTCAAATAACTGTTATTTATCCTAGCTATGTGGCTACAGTTACCAGTTTCGACATATGTGGCTGTTTGCATTCGGTTGGGCAAGCTTGTGGGCAAGAACAATGTGCCCTGTCCATGCGTGCTTAGACAACATTATACATTAAACCACCTGCTTACCTGTTGCTGTACGTGTGGTGACATCCAGCAGGCACAGAAGTCTGTAAGTAAGTGCATTATGTACTGCTAAGCCCTTACTTTGGAACCTTTGAGCAACATTATAGATATGTGATAGCCCAGCTTTACTCACCATTATCAGGTTATGTAGGACAATACAGACATCCACACCCTTATTTATGTATATAACAGGGATGTACATATAAATGTGGTTGTGTGTGTGTATGTGTGTGTGTGTGTATGATATATATATATATATATATATATATATATATATATATATATATATATATATATATATATATATATGTGTGTGTGTGTGTGTGTGTGTGTTATGCAGATATATGGTGAGAGAATGAGATGTAGATTTTTATATATAGATATATATAGGTATAGAGTACTATGTGTGGGACAGAGAGTCAGTGACAGATAGATATGTATACATACTGCGCTCTGTTTAACTTAGAACTGTGCTCTATTTAACTAAGTGTATGAGCATGTCCAGTGGGCTTGTCAGTACTTATAAACTGACTCCAGACCACACCTACCTGTACTCCAGTCCAGGATTTTGTGTTTTACAGACAATGACATCTGTCCTTGTTTCTGCAGTACTGCACTTCACTCAGATTGTCCACAACATTCTTCAGCTGTCTGATGTAATTAATATGTGACAGAGGTTAATAATGTTACACCACACACAGGCAGACAGTCTGCAAAAAACAACATAATACCTCACATCCAAAAGATGTGAATATCTCCAGATTAGAGCCATCAACACCATCACCCATGCTAACTTCCCTAATCCACTGAGCCACACAAGCTGCCAGACAGAAAGGAGTCATTCATCACACAATCAACTGCATAAATATGTACGTTGTTATTCCTGAATTAAGTGAGACATACAGTGTATGATCAACTACTATGTTACTGCCCTGAGATTGCCTGGACTGCTGATATACCATTGATGAGTTACTGTTAAAGCAGTTATATGGGAGCACTGCTGAGTTGTGAGCGAGGGAACAACGCTGCATTTCCTGCTGTGATACACAGTAGTCTGAATATCATGTAACCCCACTGTGTAACATCTCCCTTTACTGATGTAGTGACTATTCCATGCATGAGGCCTAGTGAGTATAAAGGACACATGATAGTGCACTGGGTATCTGTAGTCCACGTGGATGTTACTAATGTCCAAATAGCCCACTATATTTACTTTCATAAACGTAGCAGATCCATGCATACAATACCATATCACACTAATCTTTACAAGTACTGTGTAGGTAAGTACCTTGTGAATGCAGCAGTTGACAGAACTGTAGTTCAGGACTGACTCTGTCTGATTCAAGCAGCACACAACCAGTACATGGATAGCTACAGGTTGTGTGGGTTGCCTGGCATCAATTTTAATATATGTATGTGAGTAAGAGTAAGGTGTCAGACCCTAGGTCCCTAGGTTGTCAGTGCATGTGTTATGTGCTGCTCTTAGCCAAAGCCAGGGTATACTGAGCATGCCTACTTCTGCCTACAGGGACATCAGCAGGGGCTTATCCTCTGAGTCCTTCTATGACTGTGTCTGTGGTGACCTAGATATTGGTGTGGGACTGTGGATCCCTTCCCTTTGCTGATCCTGCTGTAGCTGTTTCCACAAGATCAGATTGTGTAGCATAGCACATACTGTGAAAATATGTGTGCATTGGCTGGAGAGTACTGCATGGCTCCACCAGATATATCGAGGCACTGGATCCATGACTTCAGAAGCCCAAACACATGCTCTATGATGTTCCTAATTTGTGCATGTGTCTCATTATGGTGTTTTTCTGTGGGTGTGTGTGCATTTCTGATGGGTATCATCATCCAGGGTTCCAGGGCATAGCCAACATCCCCAGTAAATGGCCATGTGGGATTTCCCCTAGCAAACATCTGGTACGTCTGTGATAAGTGCCAGATATGGGAGTTGTGATAACTACGAGGCTTCCACTACACACATTAAGGATAATCTCCTGGGCATTGCACATGATCTGACAGTTGATGGAGTAGTACCCCTTGCCGTTGATGTAGATTCTACTCTGCACATTAGATGGTGCCTTGATGTTTACATGATTGCAATCTATTGTGCCCAGTACTTCAAGGTAGTGTCCTACATGTTAGAAGTGTTGCATATTGCTGGCCCTCGCCTCAGCGGTGAGGGGGAAATGATATATGCTCACTGACATGTGGTAGCATGGCATCCAGGAACTGGTAGAGTATCCTGAATGCAAATGCCTGTGAGACCCCCATTATGTCCCAAGTTGGTCTTTGGAAAGTACCTGTAGCTTGTATCCAAAGTGCTACACATACCTTTATTTCCACTGGGATGGATTCCCCTCTGTTGGCTCTGGGTCTGAGTTGAGGGCAGCAGAGCTCAGTGAATTCTTGTAGCATGTCCCTGTCCACCCTATAGTGCTCTACAATCTCCAGCTCATGAAGCCCCTGGAAGTTTACCCTGGGCCTGAACACTATTCTCCTTCTCTATCTAGGCCTATTGTCAGCAGCAGTAGCAGCAGCACTGACTTCAGCATCTAGCACATACAGATGTAGCAGACCTGCAGCAGCCCCTAGCATTATCTCAGTGAAAATTCCAAAGTCTGTACTGCAATGGTCCAGAGTACTGGGGGAAATCTGAATGTAGAGTGAATGTATACTTTATACAGTTCTGCTGTAGGTGCACAATGTGTGATTGGCTAACTATGATGCATTCCACCTACCTACAATATAATTAACATAATTAAATGGCCCTATTTCAGTGTGCAATGCCAAGCACAGTGCCATGCTGCACAGCAGAGCTTATACAAAGGTCAAAATTAATAACTGTGTGCATCCAGTTTGTAGAACACGCTCAGCCAGGCAGCATGCCACACAAACACATGTACCTAAGCTTAAAAGAGCTTAGAAGTGAGAGGACACATCCCCCTGATGTCTACCACATGCTGTGTAAACATCAACATAGTGTAAGACCTTACACGAAGGGGGTATGTGGACACTATTACTCCTTTCTGCTATTCAGTAACTCCACCTCATTTGCATACTTATCCATGCTGGCAGCCTGGAAACTACTCTCTTCATAGCTCTATCACCTTAGCAACAGTAGCAATGCACCACTGTAGGGACCCCACGCAAGGTCCTATAATACATTTCTGTCACATAGTATAACATTTTTTTTTCCTATTTTTTTTAATTTTTTTATTAGGCATGTTTTCGTACTGCTGCGCATAGCACAAACATGCTGAGATTATTAAAAAAGTATTAATTTAACTTATTCCCTTTAATCTTTCTGACATACATAATAGTAGTTTTGCTCATATGTGTATGTGGTATTATATTCTCAAGGGATTTATATCCACATTCCTACAGTTTTAGACCCCCTTTTGTCTGTCTAGACTCCTGTATGTGGAAATTTTCAGTGTAAGCTATGGACACTGACACGGGTATGAACAGATGCCTTTCTGCTTGTTAGATCCCTCTACCTGCCTTATTTGAATGAGATTCACATGCTTATGAGGCGATTTATTTGCAATGTAATTTTCTGTGTTTACGCGTGCATGCGCACCACTCAGCATCACTTACTGAATCTTACTATGTTCTCATCCATGTAAGTATTTTGGCGTGATGCCTATACAAAAAAAAATGTAGGCTTTATTAAATTCCCCCTCATGTTTACTCTTAATACATTTGATAGTCTTTCTTCATGGCAGTTTCCTGAATTCTCTAATGCTTTGCTTAAACATCTTAAACAGTCATGCCCAGATTGTTCATTTACATTTTGTGATGTAGAGAGACTGTTTCATACAGTTAATGGTGGCAGCGCAGAAGAGGGAAAAGGCAAATAAAATAAACTGGAGTTTTTTTTAACAATGAGCCTTTATTTACTAAGGTATAAATGAAGTGCTGGAGTGCTGGAGTTAAAATGCATTTTTAGATAGAAGATGAATGAAAATCTAGAACAAAG
This sequence comes from Protopterus annectens, assembly GCF_019279795.1. NCBI lineage: Eukaryota > Metazoa > Chordata > Ceratodontiformes > Protopteridae > Protopterus > Protopterus annectens. The sequence continues at coordinate 1,880,110,990 of NC_056735.1, read as the reverse complement.
CTAATGGAAATCTGAGTGCATGTATCACCATTTAAGTTTATCAGATATTTAATCTTTAAATGTGTATGAATTAATATTTTGTGCATTGTATTGCATTGTATCTAGGCAATAGTTATTTAAAAGCATGAATCTAGTGATGATATAATATTGACAAGGGAAACCAGTAGTTTTCATGCTTAATCCTGTTCATTTTATAAAGCTAATAAATTTTCTAAGCAGTAATTTGCATGTTGCTATCACTGTGGTGCTTTAGAGTTTGTAATATATGTGCTCCCCATCAGAAGGAGTCTATGTGGAAATAAGAGCAAGTAAAAGCTCTTAAAATTTGTACAGAATTGACCTCAACATGTAATACCACACATATTATGACCTAAATACACACGGTGGATGCTAGAATATCAGAGTTACAAAATAAAAAATACATTTTTAAGTGCCATAACATAAATGCACTTTTGATCTCCCACTCACAAAAGAAAATATATAATTTTATGTAATTCAGGCTGCTAAAATGTTTAAACATCCTGAAATAGAGTATAATATTGTACTGTAAGCATATGTAGTATACAGCAGATTTATGGGCAAAGTAATAGCCGCCCTTGTGTTTACAACATTGTTCTCCTGTGCAGTTTCTTCACTGACATGGTTACTAACGTAGATTCCAGGCTGCCAGCATGGTGAATATACAAATTGGATAAAAACTCATTGGAATTGCTGAATCCCAAAAAAGAGTAACCCTGTAGGGATGTTCACTTCATGTAGACATTTCCACTGTATTTTTGTTTTCAATGGATGTCAACAGTGCGTGATGACATCAGGGGGTGTGTCAGGTTACACTTTCAAAGTTGTTCAGGTAGGTTTATGGAGTGTGAAAGTGCATGTAAGCTATTCACAAATCACAGGTTATGTGTCATCCTCTGAACTGTGTTGTAAAATGTGTCTTCTCTGTCCATTTCAAATAATTTTTGTACATTTTTTTACGTCCGCGTTTGCACGATGGTGCACATTGTGTGCCCACAGGAAACAGAGAAATTAATGGCAGCTTTTGTTGTGCTTGTCATGAAAATAGTCCTGTGGCTCCACATGTATATGTAGGGCTAGAGTGCAGATGGTCCTTTCTTTGTGTACAGGGTGGGCATCCTTTCCTTTTTATACTTTGCATGATATCACGGGAATGGAGGACAGTAATTACAACCTTTCCATGCTTACTTTATTTATGCATAGCTGTGCGGGGTGCATGGAGATGCCTAGAGAACAGATGAGCAAGCAGCAGGTCTGTGTAATAGATGCTAATTACAGTATAAGCAGGTGAATGCCATTTTCATGAGCCAATCCAACACTGTGTAGCTATTCAACATGCTATAAAACATCCATGTAACCTCCATTCTTGTTTTTCTTAAATATTTCAATACCACTGGTGTACACAAAATGAAATTTTAACATAATGGTAGGGGCTGCTGCAACTTTGTTATATATTTTGGTGCTACAGACTGAAGTCAATGCTGCTGGTGCTAATGACAATAGGCCTAGGCCAAGAAGAAGAGTGTTCAGGCCCAGGGTAACTTATCAGATGCTACTTGATCTGTAGATTGTAGAGCACTACAGGCTGGACTGGAACACTTTACAAGAACTCTATGAGCTCTGCTGCCCTCAACTCAGAGCCAGAACAAATTGAGGGGAACACATCCCACTGGAAACTAAGGTATGTGCAGCCCTTGAAATATTAGCTACAGGTATTTTTCAAAGACCAGCTGGGGACATGATGGGTGTGTCACAGGCATCAGCATCCAGGATCCTCCACCAGTTCCTGGATGTTATGCACATACATGCCAGTGAGCACATATGTTTTTTCCATAGTTCCAAGGAGAGGGCTAGCAATATGCAACAGTTCTACTCTGTAGCACACTACCCTGAAGTATTGGGTGCCATATATTGCACTCATGTACATATCAAGGCACCACCTGGTGAGCAGGGTAGAATCTACATGAACCACAAGGGATACCACTCCATCAACTGCCAAGTCTTGTACAATGCTCAGGAAATAATCTTGAATGTGTGTGCTGGCAACCTTGGCAGATATCATGACTCCCGTATCTGGCACAGTGTATAATTGGATCAGTTTATGAAGTCATTCAAAGGGTTCCAGTTCCTGTCAGCCTGGGAAGCCAAGCTCAACAAACTTTGCTACATTTCCAGAGATGGTTTGCACCTGGCACCTGTAGGCTTTTGCTGCTGGTAAAGGTTCTTGCATCCCCATAGTGCCTTTTTTAGGCAAGGTCTCTAAAACAACATTACCAATATGAAATTAACCAATCAGAACAAAATAATGGTCATGCTGCTAAATGCTTGGAGGGTAAACCAAAACTGCACTCCCTGGAAGCACTTCTATCACTTTTAGATGTAGCTGTCAGTGCAGTTACAGAAACCTGGTACAAGCCTTGCAAGGCTACAATGCCTTCCACACCTTTAGACCAAAAAATGAACATGTGAAAATCAAAGGAGGTGGCGTTTCAGTCTACATTAGAGATAAATTTACCTCCCTACTAGTTAGAGTGAGCAATTACATGGATTTATTCTAGTTACTGGTTACAGTGAATAAGACTCTCATTCAGTCATAGCCAGTTTTAGATCCCCCTCCATGGGTCACGACGTCCATAAAGCCTACATGACCAAACTGGAGACAATCCAAATTTTACCAAACACACTGGTTATGGGGAATTTCAATTATCCCACCATCAAATGGGAAACCTATGCTAGCCCTAACTCACTAGTGCAAAAGTTCCTTGACTTTGTTAATTCAAATGCCCTGGAACAAATTGTTCATACCTTGACAAGGGGAACAAGCATTCTGGATCTGGTCCTCAGCAACATGCCAAACAGATGCACTGCCTTAACTGTCAGACCATCATTAGTTAAAACTGACCACAAATCAGTCACCTTCAAGCTGGCACTACCACCAGAACTCACAAAGGGTGAAATCAGACTAAAAAACTTCATTAAGGTAAACTACACCCTCCTAGGTGAAGGTATAAAAGGAACTTTTGCATTAATGAGTTAGGGCTAGCATAGGTTTCCCCCAAGCTGGAAGTGGTAACTATGCCAAAGCTTATACAAAAGCCCTGTAAAATCACTTGAATAGTTGTATAAACGTGGCTGTACCAGAAAGAATCAAAGCCAGAGTCCCAAGTAAAAACAAGCTGCTATGGTGGACATCCAGCATCAACAAACTTTACAATAAATGCAAAAAGTTGCTGCCCAAGAAAACAAAGGCAAGGCCCCAACAATGGAAAATCACCCTCCTCAGCCTCAACAAAGAAATAAGACAACTTGTCAAATCCTCCAAGGGCTCCTTTGAAAGAAACTTAGCAAGTACAGCCAAGGATAACCATAAGGCCTTTCACAGCTACATACATAACCTAAAGAGTAGGACAAGCATGTGCAGAACTAGTGACCAATGGTATCACACATACTGACCCCACAGAGATAGCAAACCTGCTAGCGGATAGTTTGGGTGAAAATTTCACTCCCTTATCTCCTCCTAACGTACAGCAAACCTTCCCCCAAACTTAGCCCCCACCTTACATATCTGATGAATGGGTCCTCAAAGCCTTGTCCAAGGCAAAAAAACACAGCCTGTATAGGACCAGAGGACATCCCAGGCTGTCTTATAAACAGGCTAAAACATGGGCTAGCATCATCACTAAGTATCCTTTTCAATCATAACCTAACCACAGGCTTTGTTCCTGTGGAATAGAGAACAGCTACAGTTATTCCCCTCCATAAAGGTGGCCTAGCAATAGACCCAGGGAATTATAGACCCATAAGCATGACCAGCCTCATCTGTAATTTCATGGTACATATCATTATGGACCTCATAAATAAAGACATAGGTGACCTCTAAACCCTGGATCCTGCCCAATTTGGCTTTGTGAAGTCCAGAATCTGCCTGTTAATTCTGGTGGATTTCTTTGAAAATGTGACCAAGGCCATTGACGAGGGCAAATCTGTGCACACAGCATACCTCAGTCTGACAAAGGCTTTTGACATAATCCCACATTCAGGCATTACCGATAAACTTAGCAAACTGAATGTAAACCCTTTCATTGTAAGATTTGTTGCCAACTGGCTCACAAACCAGACACACACTATTAAAGTGGGTTACTCCACATCAACCAGCAGACCTGTTACCAGTGGGGTGCCACAGGATCAGTGCTGGGCCTCCTGCTGTTTGGTATATTCTTCTCAAAAGTTTAAGCCAAAACTAAGAGGTTGTGGCTGAACAAGTTTGCAGATAACTGCAAACTAGGTGCAATCATTGACTCCCAAATTAAGTCAATATATACTCCAGGAGGGTCTCACACAGACCAATGACTGATGTATTAGTCACAGTCTCAAACTGAATGCAGAGAAATACATCATCATTCCCTTCAGCACAAACAATGTCCCCTCACACTATTAAATCAACAATACCCTAAGTACCCATGAAGTGGTAAGGGACCTGTGATCACAAGTTGACTGTGACCTTAACTTCGACCACCATGTGTCTACTGTAGTAAGGAAAGCTCTCTGTGTAGCACATTTGATTAGTAAAGGCATTGCCTTGAAAGCAAGAAGTTATAACCCCTATACTCAGCACTTATCTGGCCCATAATTGAGTATAATGTCCTATTTGGCATGTACTGTACTAAACACCTGTAAAAATTAGAGAGACCTCAGAGGTTTCTAACAAAAAAGATCAAGGGGCTCCAGCACATGCCATACACGACAGACTAAAGTTCCTATCACTATACTTCATATTGTATAGACTTCTTAGGGGATACTTATGCCTGGTCTACAGAGCAATCCAAGACCCAAAGTTAATGAACTTTCTGCATATCTGTAAATCAAATGGGACTAGGGCTACCTATTCCAGGGAACTAAATATGGCCTGGACTTAAATACGTCATGCTGGTGGGACAGATTTATCTCCCAGTGACTGACACATCTTTCGAACAGGCTAATAATTCATGTGAAACAGAGCACCTCTATGACACTGTTCAAGAGGAACTTGAACAAGTAGATGAGGTACCATAAATACTTACCAGGGATAGAGCCAACAATTCTCCTGAACATATGCAGTCAACACTAAATGCAATCTTGGGTATTGACTAACATTTCTATGGTATCACATTGGGATGAAATGGCTAGGCTTAAAATGACCTCTGGGTCGATAGCCTAGTAATTTCCTATTATCCTATGATATTATGATCCTATGAACAGTTACTCAGCAATGGTCCCCCCAAAAGAACAGTATACGCCTGTTTGTGCCATCCAACTTGGCCTTCAATTGCTGGCAAATGCATATCATATAACTCATAGTTAATATCCGCGCACATTTAAGGCCAAGGATATTGAATGCCTTACACACTTGAATGTCTCACAGTGCTGGTCAGATAACTGATAAGTACCAAAAAACACAGACAAGTAAGACAGAGCTGTATATTTGCAAACAGTCCTAACAGGTTGTGTGATCAGTAAGTGCACTACATCCAAATATAATAAAGAGGGTTAAAGGTACAAGTCACAGCTGAAGATTTCATAGCAGTGTACATTCTGATGCATTTGTTTGTGTGAACAATCACTTCAGTTCATTGCTGCAAAGCTCTTAGTGTGCAAAGAGGGCTAAGGCATCCATCCTGTTTTCTGCATCTGCAGTGGTGTGAGAGTTAAAATCCTGAACTATGTAAAAATATCTAATGTGTAGTATCATTTTGTAGTGTGCATGTCATTCCTTGCCCTTGCTTACTTCATGCATATCTAGCTTTTCATTTGTTTTCCTACTTTCCACTTTTCTTTTTTTTTTATTCCACTGTTTTTACAATGCGCCGCATAACGCAAACACAAATAACTGCAGGTTTGGCTTTGCTTATATGGCTTGTGCAAAGTGTGGCATTGCTGAAACTGGACTACATAGGAAGCAGAAATGCAGACTTACAAACTGGATTCATTCAATAAATGCTTTTGGCCATTGCGAAAACCCATCATGGAATACAGATGGTACTTAGATACCACTAACTGCCACACATTAGCAATGTGGCTCACTTTTGAGCACTGCTTACCTACATGCAAACAGCTGTATCCCTCATGTTCGTGCACTTACTTAACTGTAGCACAAATCTGCTACCTAATTCATATCTTTCAACTGTTTAGATTTTTGTAGAATGTCCTGATTTTTGCATCACATTTTGCCCTGCTCCTCATAAAAAGATGGTTTTCTGGCAAATAATTTGAAAATACTTACTGTAAGTACTGAAGACAGAAAATAATGATAGACATTTGAATTTAAAAATTTCTACCCTTCAGAAAATTCACATTAAAGCAACATGTGTTATTCTATCAACTGTATGCCTGTAAGAGCAGCATGTAAAATGTATCCCTATGTTTGGTCCTTTTTCAACCCAATATGTATGGCTTTGTCCAGATTTCTTGCTATAAAAGGTTGAGAGGTATGGCCCAATGTGCTATGGAAATGTATATATGATGCTGTCTGATTTCAGTCCATGTATTGGCCACACACCCACAAGCATTACAACCCTGTGTTCTTAGTTTATTTTTTTCCACACATATATCAGCCACACAGCAAAGTGGAATTTATGATGTGTGCTCCCTCATGGACAGTGCCTGTTGGGGGTGCTTGCAACCTTACTCTGCTAAACTCAAACATCCAAATACGCTCAGTAAGGGCACTTGTGCTGTTATACAGCTAGGCTTCTAAGCAACCTAGTGCTACTACGCTATTAGCCTCATATGATGCTATGAAGCTATGTCCTTATGCAGGCTTCCCAAGCTGTTGTTTCTCACATGGCCTGCTGATGTCATGTACTATAAGTCCACCTACACTCCTATATAAGTCAGACTTGTTCTGTGGTGCATGTGTTAACTAATGTGTTCTGTAGTCTGTGCATTTAGATAGGTTAGGGTTTCTCTTCTTACTTCAGTTGGCTGTGTGTTTGTGTGTCTCTAGTTAGCAGAATAGATGTGCTATCCTACAGTTACTTCTCCAATGGCATGGGTAACCATTTATTTGATAGCTGCTCATCCCTACACATTCATTCTATGCTGGCCTCCCAAGCTGTTGTCTCTCACAGGGCCTGCTGATGTCATCTACTATGAGTTCACCTGCACTCCTGTGTAAGTCAGACTTGTGCCGTGGAATTTGTGTTAAGTACTGTGTTATGTAGCCTCTCTACCTTAGGTAGGGGTTCTAGTCTCACTGCAGTCAAGTGTGTGTGTGTGTGTGTGTGTGTGTGTGTGTGTGTGTGTGTGTGTGTGTGTGTGTGTGTAATTCTAGGCAGCAGAGTGTAAGTGGCATCTTGCAGTTACCTCTCCAATGGCATAGCTGGCCATTTTTTTGATAGCTGCTCATCTCTACACTTTCATTTCTTACAGGCCTTCCAAGCTGTTGTCTCTCACAGGGCCTGTTAATGTCATCTATTATAAGTTCACCTGCACACATGGGTAACTCAGCCTTGTGCTCTGGCACATACATTAAGTTCAGTGTTATGTAGTCTGTCAACTTAGATAGGTTGGAGTTCTAATCTCATTGCAGTCAACTGGCTGTGTGTGTGATAGCTTTAACTTGATATTACAGAGAGCATTTTACACCAGCAGGTGAGTCTTGTCCTCAACAGATACTGCTGATGTCATCAGCTATAAAAGGTTGTCTGACACATTGCAAGTCAGACTTGTGCCATGGTGCATGTATGGCATTCAGTGTTCTGTAGTCTGTGTACCTAGATAGGTGGTGGTTCTGTTCTCACTAGAGTCAACTATGTGTGTGTGTGTGTGTGTGTGTGTGTGTGTGTGTGTGTGTGTGTGTGTGTGTGTGTGTGTGTGTGTGTGTGTGCATGTGAGTGAGCTGTAACTTGATATTGCAGAGAGCATTTTACACTACCAGGTGGGACACTGTTATTCCCATATGCTCAACAGACAATGCTAATGTCATCGGCTATATCAGAGTATTGTATATGCAGGTATCTCACCAGGGCATGATCAGATAGTGTCCTAGATGTCAGGCAAATATCACATCATGTGGTACAAGATAGATTATAGTGAAATGTGTTTCTGGTGAGCTACATGCAGCTGAGAGCATGATACTGTACTGTTCTGATGAAATTATACTACAGTGCTGTCATGCAAGCCAGAGATCTGAATGTGATGGCCTGACTTATGATGTCCACCATACATTTGTACTGGATAATCATTAAAGAGAACAGTTAGAAAGTAATGAGACACATTGCAGTTGTTAACTTCACAACCCATAGAAGAGGATACACTATAAAGTAGTGAAATGATGATGCTATCCACTATACAACTTGGCAAAGCAAATATAATTCACAAGTACAATTATCATTTAAGCAACACAAATGTAGATATACTAAGCAATAATGTAGCTAAGTACCCTGTGCATCAGCCACAAAGCTTTAGAATCAAAAAGAGAGAAATCAGGGATATGGCACAGTGATCATCACTTGCATAGGGTGTTGTGTGTGTGTTGTGGGTGGGGAGGGGGGGCGGGGAGGCCTAGGCTGACAACAAAGGTGGTTGATTGTGAGTGAGTAAGAATGGGGAAGCAGGCAGGCTGAACCATGTAATTACTGTGTGTGTGTCTGCAGGGGTCCTCCCTGTGAAAGTGGTGTGTGACAGTTTGTATGAACACAGCCAAGCTCAGTGCTAATTCCACATCTTCACATGTTGGACAGGTGTGAGCTATGTATGGTAGAGTTGCCAGCTCATTGTTGTCACCCCAGACCATAAGATCTGGCTCTGCCAGGAGATGTACTGGTTCCTCCATACCCAAGGTCAGATGTAGTGTTACCACCTGAATGTAACTGTTGTCTGCTGTACATGCTACCTTCACAGGAATACCCAGGACCACAACCCCATGGCCTGTCACATCTGGGTGTGGACAGCATACTCTCTAATGGAGCAAGGGAAGCAGTGCCACTATGGGAGCGTGATTGGGCATGGCCACGCTGGCTAGATGCAGATGGTGTGGCTGACCTGCATCCATGTGGATGATGTCCCCCTGCCAGTAGACATGTCATCACAGACACTGCAAATTCCATGATTTAAACCTCTCATTCCATCACAGACAATCCATGTTCCAATGTGTCATTCAACCGATTCACTGAATTGGCTACATGGTGTAGGCAGTCATGGATGTCAGACTGTGACACATCTAAAATCCTGAACATTTGTCTGGAGTGCCTTTCAGAATGTCCCTGTGCCTCTGTAATGGCCCTAACCATCCATTTAGTGACACAGGAAGAGACACCTGCACCAGGTGGATGAGGAAAAGCAGGCCTCCTCCAAGCACCCCATCAACCCTTCTGCATGACACTTCACCAACACTTTGACTACACACAGAGTCAGCAGGCACTGAAGCCACAGTAGCCACACTCCCTTGATCAATGTCCTCATCCACTATCTCTGGCCTCACTGGACTGGGTAGGTGTAGACCTACTGGTTGTGTCCGGGGAAAATGAATGGTGTTACTAGATGTCAACCTCTGTGGCAATTTCAACTTCTGCACCCCCCCCCCAACTGTGCCTCAGTTTGGTCAAAATTATCATCAACACTGACATTAGGTGTCAGAGTGCCCATACTCCCACTGTCATTCTCACCTGTGATAAAAAGGGAGAAACACAGGAATACATTAATACCTGCACTACTAGGCTGCAATATAAGCTAAAAAGTACACTGCTGTCACTATTACAGACAGTACAGCAATACATACAGGAGGCTTGAGAGCACACTGACATACATGTATTAGGCTTACCATCTGTAGGAGGCCTGCATCTCTGTATTCCTAATGGCCCCAAAATAAGTAAAACAAGAGGTAGAAACTTCAACATGTTTAACAGTAAAACGGGGGGGGGGTAATACATTTACAGCTCTATATCTGCAGTGCCTCAAATGTCAACAAGAAAGTGAATGACAACTGCAAATTAAGCTTCTAACTGTAGCAATCCTAAATCCACCCACCCAACAAACAACGGGCACAAACATATAGATTATTGAAATTATTGTACTGTGCTACAGTATTCTAACTCATTACATCCAAGTGACACCTCCAGGTGCACATACAGTTAATTCTTACTGACGCCTCTAGGCATCAAATATTGCTTGTTCATATTTGCATCAACCATTCCAAACCATGCTATGTACAAGGTTTTAAAAGATTTCATCTTAAAGTTTATACAATGGCAAACTCAACTGCATTAATATATGTCCTCTGTCTAGTCCAGGCAAATAAATATTAACTGTTGTTTTTATTATATTAATTTATATAGATGTAATTTTCACATTTTTCTAAATATCTAAATAATCAAGTAACACAGACAGAACTCCTTAGTCTGATATGAAAGCTCTCAGCTAGATGGATAAAATGCTGCTGACAGTATATGTGTAACTTGTGTGGTTGCTAAGATATTGTAAGTTGTTTACAAAACATAACAAGTGTAATAGTTATTTACTGTGACTTATAAAATATGGTTTAAGACCTAGAACCTAAATAATACTACCATTATAAAAATAGATTGTGCTGAAAAGTTTGCCATTTATACTTATTCCATAACCACCCCTCTTATATAAGCCTTCCTGCAACTCAATCTGTCATTCCAACTCATTCAATCTAAGCTCTTCTCCTTTTTGAGTTGCTTTGTAATAGATCATAAAGTTTTTAGGTTGGGTTTTAATATTCCCTCAGTGATGGATTACCACTACATCCATCCTCTTTGTATCCCAATACCTTTGTGACCACTCCATAAATTCATGTAACTTCCCCTCATCTTTTAAAATGAGAGGGTCAAAACATCAATGCCAGTTTTTCCTCTTGAGGTTGAGCTCTGATAGTTCAAATAAAGCCATGATGTAGTCTGAAAGTGAGTTGCTCTGGTGAGAGATGGAAATAACTTTACCCAACAAAACTTCTATCAATAAGCCAGAAATCTAATCTACTAGTCACATCCCCTTCGGATCTTATAAAGGTATTGTCCCTCTGGAGGGGATAGTGAGCCCTCCAGATGTCCATTAAGTCATATTCTAGAATAAATTCTAGTAGTAATTTCTAAACCTTGAGGAGTCTAGGCTTTCATGAACAGATTTTATCTAAGAAAGGATCAGTGACAACTTTAAAATCACCACCAATGACAAGAGGAGAATCTGGTGTATGTAATTTCACTAGCTGATTCCAAAAATTCTATAAAAGTCCTGCTTAGCCATCATTTGGACCATAAAAATTTCACAAGATTATAGATTTCTCAGAGGTCCTGACTTTAAGAAGTATCTACCTTCTTGAATGATTTTTTATTTCAGATTATACAATGACCCCCCCCATTAATATTCCAAAACATGCACACTGATTGGTCAGCATGCCTGTCCTAAATCAGACTTATACTAATGGAAAAAGGTCCAGTTGCCTGGACTTTTTCCATTAGTATAAGTCTTTTTTTTTTTTTTTGTGTGTGTATGTTATACAGCAACGGATAACAGAAGAGCTCCATTGCTGTAATGTCACTATGTTAAATGGGTTTAACATAGCGAGATAGCTTAAAAAAAAATCAACGGAGATCTTCCTTTCTCCATTGCTTTTTTTAAAGCTGTCTCGCTATGTTAAACTCTTAACATAGTGAGACACCTTTTAAAAAGCAACAGAGATCTTCCTTTCTCCATTGCTTCCACACACAGCTCTGATGTACTGCGTAAGCATATGCATGCGCAGTACATCAGAACTGCCGCAGAATACCAGACAACTGCAGAAGGGCAGCACGGAGGCATTATACAATGCCATTATTTAAGAAAAGTAAGTATTTTTTTTCTTAAATAATGTCATTGTTTAACAGCAATAACCCACTTCTGGGTGTGAGTAATGCTGGACTTACCCATGGTTGTCTTTGTTTGGCCACTCGGATTTCACCCTCGTGACCAAACCACACCAACCGTGGGTAAATCCAGCATTACCCACACCCAGGCGTGGGTTATTGCTTAATTCAATTTACCACCCTAGTTGTTTATAAAAAAAAAAAAAACACTGCACTAGACACCACAGAGTCTTTAATTCCACAAAGTTTTGAGTGCTTTCATTCCAACTGAAAAGGAACTTCATCAGAAACAATGTGATCTCTACTTTCTTCCTTTTATACACTTAAAAAAGCCATCAAAAAAATCAAGTACTATTCCCAAACTTCCTGCATGAAATATATATGCATGCCAAATACCAACAACATTAAATATAAACATAAATGTTGTGCAAAAAAGTAAATATGATACAAAAAGAAAACATAATAGCGGATGTGGTAAAATTAGTAAACAGTAAACACGTAAAATAGCTTACACGATCAATTAAACTATTTAAAATCATTTTAGAAATTAAGTCCTATGACAGGCAGTCTGACTTAATCTTCATAATTGGCTTGATAGATATTATGTCATTAATACCTGGTGGGGCACTGCATTTATATCTGACCTCTGCCTAGTGCAGGTAAATAGATATTAACTGTTGTTTTTATTATATTAATTTATATAGATGCAATTTTCACATTTTTCTAAATAGCTCAACAACCATGTAACACAAACAGAACTCCTTAGAATGATATGATAGCTCTCAGCTAGAAAAATAAAATGCTGCTGATAGTATGTGTGTAACTTGTGTCATTGCTGAGATATTGTATGTTGTTTACAAAACATTACAAATATAATAGTTACTGTGTTTACCGTAACTTATAAAATGTTATTTAAAACCTAGAATGCAAAGAACACTACCACTACAAAAATAGATTATGCTGAAAAGTTTGTCATTTACACTTATTTCATAACCCCTTTGTTTCCAGAGGTATGAACATTTGTTTGAAATGTGAGGACATAACTTGATTCTGTCAAAAGGCTTAGGCTCTGTCTATTGGAAGTTACAGTGCAAACTTCCTGAGCTTCATTGGAGTGAATGAGCTAATTATCATCTAACAAAACATACCTGGAAGCTCCTTTTTAGGATGCAGGAGTTGTGCACACATCCAAAACATACTGTGCCATGGATTGCTTGGAGCTGTCCTGGGTGGCAGTGTTTTCCAAGAATTCCTCAGTGGCAGAGAGGGGGTTCTGCAGCAGACCCTCCACCTGTGATTTGATGATTGCATTCCACTGCAGCTGCATGTCTATGTGCAGCAGTTACCGTGTCTGTGGCTCTGTGATGCACCTGCTGATATGTGCAACTGTATATACTAATGGTGTTAATGTTAGCCACTAATTCATCCCAGAGGCCTGTACACTCAGTGATATTGACCCACTCCCTGGACAGCTACACAGCAGCATGTTGCCTTAAGGCATCAGTTATCAGATTATTCTCTGCATCTGTAAATGGGGGCCTACAAAGAGCAGACATATTGTGTCCTACAAGACAAAAGAATGACAATACATATGAGAATCACATAACTACAAATTAACTGTTTACAGATAAAGCAGTAAAGGAAGGTTGTCAGTATTCCCTCCTGGATAAACATGAAAGAGTCTGCAAATTTCAAAAAAAAAATAACAAGAGGGAGGATACAAAAACAAGGAGTAACAAGAGAAACATATCCTTATTTCTACCATAGCAGTAAGTAATATTTGCTCACCTACTCAAAATAACAGTCCAGTCTAGTTAATACCCTAGCACTAACTCATTTTTGCCCCCCTAACTAAATGACAGGCTAAATCCCCATTGTGCTAACAAAACATCTTTGAGATGCTAAAAGTGCTATCAAAGGACCTATCCATGTAACATGTATACATATTTATAACACAGCATTCCCATTTCAGGTATTCTCAGTGCTGTGTACCTGTGAAATGGCTTGACAACCAAGGCCATGCCATCATTACACTTCTAAGTAATGCATACAGATTAAAGTGTGAAAACCATTTCTTCACATTTATTTTTAACTACATTCCAGCATACATATTATGTATGTGAAACAAATGGGAACATACCTGCTGGAGTGCAATACTCCTCTGTAGAGATATACTGTGAAGAAACATGGTTGTCTTAGTGAGTTCAACAATGTACTAACTGTCCTTATCATCAGTTTCACTAGCTACACGTTTGCCTTTTTATAATGGATTCCACCTGTCTTAGTTTATGCTGCAGAGATGCTAATTACTACATAAGCATGTTAATTGCATGCTAATCAACCAGTCTTGTAAAGCGATTTAACAATATCTAAAGCATCCATGCAGATTCCATGCTGGCTTTTCCTAGGGATTTCAAAAAGTGTGGAGTATAGACACAGCATTTACAAGGTAAGTGTTGAACATGTACTGTAATGTACAATACTATTATGGCATGTACTTGTATTTCATCACATGGTACAGTAAGCAGGTAAAAGGTGGAAGATGTATACAGAAAGTCAAGGAACATGTGACATCAGAGAGTTATTTTACTTGTATGTGTCCATTAGAAGACCATGCAATATTCATACATTCATAACTCTACAAAGTACTGGTGATCAATGCATGGCCCCAGTTTAGCATCATATGTTTGTAATGGAATATCTTTACATATTGAAGTTGTGCCATAACATGACCTCAGCTTGGCCTATCCCCTCGAAAGAACAGTGTACCCTTGCATGCGCCATAACAGGAATTCACCTTTGCTCCCACCACCAAAATAACAGTGTATGCTTTTTTTGTGCCATCCAACCTGACCTTCATTCGTTGACAACTGCATATCATACTATTCCCAGTTAGTATACACACACAATGTAAAGTAAATGAGGTTGACTGGCTTTCACACTGCATATCTCTGAATACTGGTCACATAACTGCTGAATGGCTAAGCAACACAGATTGGTATAATTCCAAGCAATAGTCCTAACAGGCTGTGTGATCACTAAGTGCAGTACATCCAAATCTGTTTCATATAATACATGTATAAATAACAGCTGATGGTATGATATCAGTTAAAATACATTGTGAAAGATTGTTGTGTGATAGATAACTTAAAGTTGTTTGCTGCCAAGCTGTTTGTGTGGCAAACACGAATAAGACACCCATCCTGTTTTTTAAAGGTGCATTGGAGTGAGATTTGAAATCCAGACCTCTTCAGACATAACTCCTGTGTAGTAACAAACTGTATTTCCCCCTTTTTTCCTCCCTCTGTCTTACTTTAGTGGGTGATGGGGGGGCATTGTTTGCACGATGCACTGCTTAGCACAAACAGATTTGGCTATGCTAATGAATTTTGCATGTAGAGTGCCATTGCACAAACTAGACGACTGGACCACTCAGGTAGCAGACAGGACTCAGACAGCCATAAATAGAAACGTGATGCTTTCTATTAATGTAATTGTGCATTGTGCAATCCCGCTAAGCGCTGTTGTGCTGCAGTTAACAGCAAGAACTTAACAATGAATACTAACCTAGGGGATATCATGCAACTTATTCTTTGGCAGCTTGTGTTAAGTCTAGGACTGAAGTCTAGATGATCCTGGGTTCTAGTACAAGATATACAGTCTTTGTTTTACTGTTGTGACATTGCAGTATTTAGCAATGAAGTGACACATAGAAAAGAGATTTCCCAAGTTTTATGTGGCAATAACTGTCAGTGCAGCACTAACATCCATATGGCCCAGAGTTCGAATACATCATATTCCATTCAATTTTAATGTTTCTCCACTTCACATTATGGTCACTCTCACTTATAGCAGTTGACCTAGTGTAGCTTATATAATATTTATATGACCTAGGACTGACACAGTAATATTATGTCAGTTATGTAATTATTTATTAATCTATGTGGTGTCTAGTTAATATCAAAAGTATGACTGCGGGTATAATGTGTACTATGTTCAGGCAAGTATATTCCTGCTATGTGGCTTGGCATGCACTTCCCATTGGACTAACACAGTGACATAATTGCCTCTATCTTAAATAGCATGAAAATTGCATTAGTCACCAAACTTCTGCATTGCTTACTATCGCTTACCATCGTGCAAACACGTTGTACCCCTGCACCCTGTTTGCATGATGGTAAGTGATGTGCAGCTTTTTCAAATGCTGCCAAATCAAAAAGTGTGCCTTCTGAGTAAATGCGATATATGCATTTGCTAGGAAAATATTCTACATTGGCCTTGCTCTGTGATAGACATGGAAGGCAATTCTGGAGAGGTTTTGAGATTTAAGGCTCAAAGGTGAGGTGTTCAGGAATCCAAAGTGTTTGTTGGACTACTAGTGAATGAACATGGGCCCTAAATTCTGCAGAGGCACTATCATGACTCACAATCAAAACAGAGGCATGAAATAGTCTGGCCTGGGCCCTGACGAGTACTACTGTTATCCCCTGTACTGGTGAACAGTGTAGGAACCACTACAGAGACCTCAGGATGAGGAGGAAGGATGCCATTGACCATTGGATCGAGGAATGTTGGACTGGTGGCACCCCACTGATGTGCATGTATGATTTTCAGACATTATTTATTGTAGTTTAAAGTTGCATATACTCACGCTTGGTATTCAGAATGGTATTCTGTTCTGCTTTTTCCACAGCTGAGGCAGATCATGATCTGAATGTTAGAGCCCATGAAAGTAGATTAGCATGGATGTGAACAGCATGTAGTATGTATGCATCACAACAGTACTATTATTGTAGCAGTAAAAGGTAAAGACTGCATTGTATTACCTCTCAACTGTGCAGTTTTGCAGAATATTCAGATTGCTGCCTCATATTTTTGGTTTGTTTCTCATGAATTGTGTTTGTCTGGTAAATCTTAGCCAAAGCACTGAGGACTGCAGTCAGAAAATGACATTTGTGTCTCATACTTCATACCTTACATAACATCTGTGCTAATGCAAAGCTTGTTATTGCATCACTTTTCTTGGTTTGTAGAAGAATATGTAAAATGTGTTGCTGTTTGTGCACCTTTGTACCCCCATTATTTTTTGCTTGGTCCACATCTTTGGCTGTAAGAAGTTGTGAGGTATGGGCTTAGTTGGTATATAATACAATAATATCTGTCAACTGTACAGATTTCCACAGAATGTCCAGTCTTTGTATAGGTACAGATATAATTGTGGTTTTCAGTCAAATAATTGCAAAAGGGTTGAGAACTAAATAATGTCAGACATATGAGATTCAGACTTCACACCCTTCAGGATAGTCATGCAAGTGCAAAACCTGTTACTGTATCACCTTAGTAAGTTTGTAAGCGCAAGTATGTAAGAGTCATCCCTATATTTTGGACTTTGGTCCTCTATTACATATGACTTTTTCCACATTTATTGCTTTAAGAGTTTGAGGCCTGTGAATACAGTACTATAAAATAGAGTATACATCTCATAACTGTAAAAGAAAAGCATGTGTGCAGTACTCTGTGGGAATGCAGAACACTACGGTAGTAGAGAGTAGTCAGCAGCTATGGGTTCAAGCACCACAATTACCAAATGAAGAAAGTACTGTTATAGTTTCATTATTATTGCACTGTAACTGCAGACCTCTCCAGCAGTGGCACAAATGGCCTATAGAAAATGTAATTAGTAGAACTGGAGCCTGCATATGGGCAATATATGCACACATCAAGGATTGGCTGAAATGTGCACTATAGTGTGCATCTATTGTTAACAGGGTGTTCAGAAATGTTATAAAAAGATTGTATTGTTTAAAGTAAAGGTAACATAATAGAGTGAAATAATTGTATTACTGCATTGTATGTCACTTATGATGTTGCTAATGTTCTCCCTTTTTTTCTCTCTCCCACTACTTATCTTATTTTTTTCTTTTTTCCACAGCATAGCAGGGTAGGCCTGTCCCACTGGTGCCACCTGCTCCCACTCCAATGGCTATGGCACCAAGTCCTAGCACATGAGGGACACAACCTGGTAGCACCCCTTTTCCTGCCCCTGCACTACCTGGACCTTCAGGTAGTTCTGCCCCACAAGAAAGGCCAGTGGTTCCTTTCAGAAGCAGTGGCAGAGGTGGTGATTTACTTACCTGAGATGAACTGCCAGGGTTGGTGCATAGGATTGTGCACCACACAGTTGTTGCTTTTGCTTGCTCCCCATTTCACCACTGTGAAAATGGGGAGCAAGCAGGGGGGAAAACAAAGTGAAAGGAGGGCAGGAATGTGCAGGAAGGGTGTTGGAAACAACCATAGCTATCCATTTCTTCAAAAGTAAAACTGATCAGACATATGCAATATTAGCTGAATTTGGACCGTCATCTCCAGAAATAGAGGTGACAACAACATTATCATGTTGTATAGCCAATTGGATCAAATCAAGTGTGTCAAGTAGACATGTGTGCAAAATGGAGGGCTATGTGTGTGTGTGCCCTTATTTTTTGGTGAGAGGGGAATGTTGGGGAAGGGGCATAGGCATGTCTGGAGCAGGTAAGTTGGCAAGGTGAGGAAGCAATTGCTGACAGGACATACAAGACAAGATACAGGGATGATGAAGCATATGACAGGGGGGTGAACATCATGGCTGGGGTGACAGTGGGGAAATAGAGGTCTCATGGATATCAGGATGGGTGACAGTGAGAATCAAGTCTTCAACCAGTGGACTGCCACCACTGTCCCCTCACTGCACCGCAACATGTGCATCTTTGATGGGTACTCTGTACCAGAACCATGAGTAGGCACTCCATCTGGAGTAGGTGTGTGTCCTCTGTGCAGTGCATAATCCTATATACCATCCTGGTAACTCATTTCAGATGACAAATGCACCCCCTCCACCACTGCTCCTAGAGGGAACCACAGGCCTATCCTCTGGGGTAGAACTACCTTGTAGTGCTGGAGGACCACGGCTGCAGCCCAGATGTGCTGGGCCTTGGTGCTGTAGCCAGTGGAGTGAGAGCAGGAGGATCATGTGGGACCTGCCTACCCTGCTGTACTGTAGTAGTAAAAAAAAAATAAAATACAATTATAAAACTAAAAAAAAAAAAAATTAGACAAATAAAAAAATAAATAGATGAACAAAAAAAATTAAACATGATAATAACAATAATAACAAAAATAAATTTCTATAACAGTAAATACCAACAAAATTAGAAATAATACATTAAAACAAAGAAATACAAAATTATACATAATAACAACAAAACAAAAACAAATTAAACAATAACAAAGAAGAAAATGGGTGGGATGAGAGAAAAAACAGGAAAAAAATTATTAATTTCATAGTTAATATACAAAATCTTTCTACAATTATTTCACTCTATTCTGTTATGTTTTACTTTTACCACTACCAACTCCTAAGAATTTTTTATTACTTTGAAGACCACCCAGTTACTATCAGATGGACACTGTAGTACTGGTCAGATTGCAACCAGCAATCATTCATGTGTGCATATATTGCACATATGCATGCTTATACTTGACAGCAGGCCAGTCATGCAAGAGGTATTGAGGTCTGAAAGTAACTTGCTATAATGATGATTAACAGTATTGTGCATATAATGATGAAAACATAACACTATTGTAAACACTATTGTATATTTGGGAAGTGTGGTCTGTGAACCCACAACCGCTGACTAATGTAATACTGTACTTTTCTTTTGGACTACAAACTAATGCATGCATACTTTCCTTTTACACTTTATACATGCATGGTCACTGTTATTTGAAAATGCAAAATAGCTGCTTTGTGATACAGAGTAAGGCATGCACACTTTCTTTTACAGTTGAGATATGCATACTCAATTATATACAACTGTATGAAATAACAAGTAATCTGTCTTTAACTGTTGAAGCTACAGTAACTGTACTTTTTATATGCATACATACCACATGCTTCTCTCATCCTTGCCAGGCATGTTACATTAGATCTCACATTTGAGGCCAGTTCTTCAGCAGCTGTGGAAAAAGAAAAACAAAACAGAATGCTATTATGAATACCAGTCGACTGTATTCAGCTATAACTTTTACGACTGGTGAATGCATTTTATACGTACACATCTGAGGAGTCTTCCCTGCTCTACATTCCCTGATCCACTGATCAAGGGTATCCCTCTTCCTCCTATGGAGATCATCATAATGATGTTGGCACTGCTCACCATTGTGTGGGATACCTGTTGCACTAGCCAAAGCCCTAGTCAAACTAGTCCAGGCTTCAGACTTATACTGAGAACCTGAGTAGTACCTCTGCAAAAGGCATGAACCATGCTCCTTAACTAGGAGCCCAACAAAGACTTTGGACTCCTGAACATCCCAACGTTGCGCTCAGAACTACACACCCTCTCCAACACCAGCCATGTCTCCTAAAGCTCAAGCTCAATGTATAATGAGCATTTCCTACCAATTCCACTTTAAATATGTTTTTCCACCAATTGCATATATTGTGCTTACTGAGAGTGTACACTGTCTGGTGTTGCTACATTTGAAAAAGTTGTGCACCGCTTACCATCATGCAAATATGATAAGCCAGGGTGCATCGGTTTGCGCTATGGTAAGCAGTGAGCAACAGTGGGCAATAAAAAAAAGAAAAAAATAAATAAATAAATTAAAAGCAATGCAATTCCAAGGTTATATGATATACAGCCACTCATGTAACTGTTATTCAAATGGGATTGCAGAAATATACTTGCATGAGCATAGTACACATTAAGCCCACAGTCATACTTTTGATAATATATGCACAATACCCATATAAATGAATATAGTACACATTAAGCCCACAGTCATACTTTTGATAATATATGCACAATACCCATATAAATGTAAATAGCTGATGCAATATTAGTGTCTCAGCCCTCATACATGTAAATATTAATATCAACTACACTATGTCAGGCGTTATGAGTGAGAATAAATATGATGTGAAGTGGAACAACATTAAAAGTGTGTTTTCAAACCCAAGATCATGTGTACAGTAGTCATAAACTTAAAGCTCTTGCCACAAGAAGGTTGAGAAAACACTTGTCTATGTTGTAGTTAATTTGTATAATCTGCAGTGCCAACACAGTAAAAGAAAGGTTTGCTCAGCCTGTACTAAAACCCAGAATGATTTGCACTTCAGACCTGGACTTACCACCTGTTGCTATAGGATTAGTTACATGACATCCCCTATATTAGTATTCATTGTTAACTTGATGGTGTTAGTGCTGTGCAGCCTTGCTTACCGGGTTTGTGCAATGCCTAGTGGTATTAATTTTATGCCTCCAGTTTCTATTTTTGGCTGTCTGGGTAACGTCTGATACATGGGTGGTCCAGTCACGCAAACGAGCTAAGCAATGCACAAACATGTGAAAACAAAAAAAAAAAAGAGAGCGGAAAGAAACACAATAAAATTTATAGAATTAATACATGCAGAATGCACAAACAAGCTAAGCAGTGTGCAAACATGGAAAAAATCAAAAGAGAGAGAGAGAGAGAAAAGAAAAACAATAAAATATATAAAATTAATAACTGCAGAATGACATATCCATGGCAGGGTCCCTTGTACGATTTTTCTCAATTTAAATGTGTTTGGGACCCTGACAAATTTTGAACAAGGAAACGCAATCGCCATGCCGTCACTCAATCACTGAGTGCAATCAAGATTTAGCAAACAGCAGTCTTACAAGGAAATGCTATCCGCATTCCTAAAAAGGTTTCGTGAACAAAAAAGTGTGCAATGCAAAGCCTTGTTTAAGTGCACCATGCTTCACTAATATGCATTGCATAGCACCGCCACAGGCACAACTTCATGTACCTGCAAACACTCCATGTAGGCTCTACACAGACCCTACACAGAGTTTCTTGAATCCTGGGGTATGTGTTAGGAACAACTGCAGTGGAAGCAGGTGCCTACCCATCTCAAGAATGTGTTCTGCTAAGAGATTCTTCAGTTAGATAAAAGTTATTTATCTTTAGTTCCAGCCACTAAAATTGCTTGGATTAGCTGCTAGTAATTTGAAATACTCTGTGTATGTTTAGATGTGAGGATGGTTCCTGCAAGACTCTGTATAATTATGTCACCTTACTTGACAGATGCAGGTGAGATGATGATGTCAGACTGGAGCAGATTCAACAGAAAACAACATTTTCGTTTATGAGGTTAGTGATGGGTGAACACATGCAAAAGAAACCTGCATTGCTGCAAAGATTAAAATAGGTAAAAATAATGTATGTAATTTATAAGAAAATGATAGCTTCTTTCCATAGTTATGAGGCTGAATTTAAAGCAAGAAAATTAAGAAATATGATATGGACCATAATGATAATGTATTAGGAAATGAGGTTAAGTCACAGTGCTGTTTGCTTCTGACTAAAAGTTCATACACTATAATGAAAAAAAAAACTAATAGTAGTAAAAGAGTATCGTTTTTCAGTATTTATGCATCCTTTCTGGGGGTGTAAGAAGGAAGCCAAAAAGTAGAAGCAGAAATTTTTCCAAAAACAGAGACCCTGCATCTGCAACAGAGCATACAAATAAATAATATACAACTTTGGCATCATAGATTCTCTGGAGTAAAGCCGGCTATTAGTGGGTGGGGACTTTTATTTATACCATCTTGTTTTGTTATTTTTTTTTTCTTTCACATGATTGTGAAAAGGTTTTCTAGAAACATTAATTTTAAACTACTGTTTGGTAATGGAGAATTCTAGCTGGATATCATGCAGTTCAGTTCCTGTTTTATTCCTCCAGAGTGCCCTATTGTGCAAGCATTTCAACATGTAATTTTAAAGCTAAACAAACAGGAAATGTGTAATATGAATTGATTTATTTTAGTTCAGCTATGACTACTGTGATTGACAAGGTAGAAATGGGTAAGGCTATAATTGCACTGAATACTAAATGATGGTTAAAACTGCTAAAACACACAAGGATAAAAATTATGTTCCAGTGAGTAAAAGTAAAACATTGCTATGCCAAACAGAACTATGTAATCTAACAATTAAAGACATTGAAAATAGCGCGCTTACTGACAAAACTAGTGTGTATTTCTGTAGAGACTACCCACTGTAGCTTATTAATATACCTACTGCCTAAAATTCAGAGATCTCTTCAGAATCTACTGGGCCATTAGTTTGTTTCAGTACAAGGGTCTTTGTATGAACTAAGTCCCACATTTTTGGATGGCTATTTAAGATCACTTAAAATAGAAATTTGGGTTAATACTATCTTGATGATTCTGACTGAGTCTGGGATATAAATTTTGATTGACTGGATTTAATGTTTGGATGTAGGTGGTATGTACACTTCCAGCCATTATACCTTAAGTAGAAAAAAAGTAGATTGTAGAGTAAAATATTTAATGAGTATTTTTTATGGATTTTATTAGAAATGCTCCATATAATAAGTGAGCAATAATGTCCGGACAGGGTGTGTATTAATGTATAATTAATGCCTGCCCAGGGGTGTCTAAACCCCTGGAAGGGCATTGATTACACATTAACACACACCCTGGAGGGCATTATTGCACTTACAGAATGGGCTCTCTGTAAAATTGTTGTGTTTTATTTACTTATGTATTTTTTTAAGTTCTATTTTATTTTTTAATATCTTTTTTGCTGAAAAGGTTCCTCCGCCTAATGTTTCATGCTTGCTGAAGTATATGTTAATGGTGCTGTAGAAAGCATTTTACATTGAAAATATATTAAAAAAACAGTACTTAAAAAAATACATAAGTAAGTAAAACACAACAATTTTACAGAAAGCCCATTTTGTAAGGGCTGGAAGAGATCATTCTCTCTTCACTCTCTCTCACACATGCTACCAGGGGATTGTTGTTTCTCTTTCGCACTTCACTCACTCACTCTCTCTCTCGCTCTCTCTCTCTCACACACACACACACACACACACTCAATCGAGCACTCTCTCTCCTTACTCTCATACATGCATACATGCTTTATTTCTTTTTAATTTTTTTTTATTTTACACTCTTTAAACAGCAAAAGCTCTGCTTAGTGAGTGTAAAATAATGGCTCACTCCTTCTGACTTTCACTGACATGCATGCATACATTTACACACACACACACACACACACACACACACACACACACACACACACACACACGCACGCACGCACACACACACACACACACACACACACACACACACACCTAACTTTTTTTGTCTTCTTTTTTTGCCATTTTACACTTGCTAAACAGCAAAAGCACCTTTTAGTAAGCGTAAAATAATGGCAGACATTTTGTTTTCTGAGTCCGAGCTCCATGAAGTGGCAGACTCGTTTTTCACTGGGCATTACTTGTGCATTAATACCCAATCAGGGTACTGATGTACAGTAAGCCCATTCTCTAATATGTTTTACCAGTTAATAGTTTGTTTTTCTTTTATAAAGAAATTAAGGGAAGCTAATGAGTCAGCAGAAGCATTCCATCTACGTATTTAGTCATGCAGTTATGTGAAAGTGAAGTTTTGTACAATCATGAGGTTAGTTTTTTTCCTTACTTACATTTTTGGTTCCAGTATTAAACTTATTTCCTTTTTATATGAAAAGGTGACATGAATGTTTTGCACTTATTTATCAAGTATTTTAATAAGACCAGTATTACTTTATACATTATTCTAGATATAAATTCCATGATTCTAGCTTTTTAGATATTTCATTCCTATCCAGGAGAGTGTGGTTTGTCTGCAGAAATGTATAGGAAATCCAGTTAAAAGCAATCCTCTAAGGCCAGGCATTTATCATCTAAAACCTGAAATAAAGAATAAACTAGTTTCACATTTTGTGAATATGGACACAGTTTGCTCTGGCTATGGTAAGGTTCAATATTATAAGGAAGATGTTTACATTTTCAAGACAGAGGATATGATGACTAATTTGTGATTCAGAATAATAATAACGTTTCCTGTGTGGTGAAGGAATTGTTATTCAAAGATAAATACTAAATCACAGAGACAACTAGTAATATTTGTCATCTAATAAACTTCTAGAAAGGATGCCATTAGAAGGATTAAATGTTTTGCATTATTTGCTTCAACGAACTTTGGCAAAACTCCATCTCACCTTGTCAAGCTATTCCCTGCTAACATTTTAAGTCAGTTGTTCAACATATTTAGTGAAAAACGGCAAAAGTGAAAAGTAGGGGTACATTCACAAATGTATTCATTGCTTTGAAGGAAGCTCTGCTTTGTAACATTCTATATCAATTTGGTGACTAAAAATAAAATACATGTTTCTGCAATGCAGGGACATTCCATATCAATTTGGTGACTGAAAAAAATAAAGGTTTCTGCAATACAGAATGCATGCCTTGTGCTTATAGGTTCATAGGTTCATAGGTTCATACTAGGCTATCTGCCCAAGGGCATTTATAAGCCTAGCCCATAGTTATGTGGCTTTCGCCACCCCTTTAGTTTGAATAAAAACTATGCCTATCATTTTTCTGTGCCTCTGTCAAGCAGTGACACTGAAGTAATCCCTGGGGTATATCTGCGATCTCCCATCCATTGGTCAAGATTCCTCTTGAACAAGGCCAGCGAGGTGCTCTGCCTCACATGTACCGGGATTTTGTTCCACAGCATAGGGAGTCTCTGGGTGATGAATCTGTCCCTCCAGCACGTTCTATTTATAACCGTGTCAAGGTTTAAGTCTCCGCCCTTGTGGTTCTGAGGGATCTAGATTTTTGAGGTGAAGCATATTCATCAAATCTGGGTTTGACATGGCCTTATATGTCAGGCACAGGTCACCTCTGAGCAAGCGGTATGAGACTGAATAAAGCTGGAGTTCTTTCAGTCGGGCAGCATAAGACATATTTTTGAGACCCTTTATCCTTTTGGTGAGGAACTTTTGGGGCCTTTCAAGCTGCATCAGGTGTCTGGTCAGATACATTCCGGACCGGGCATTGTACTCAATCATAGGTCTAATGAGTGATGAGTACAGGGGGACGATGACCTCCCTTGATCTAGATGTGAATCCCTTCATGATCAGGTGGGCGATATAGAAGGTTTTCCTAACTACTTTAGCAACATGAGTGTCAAACGAAAGACTACTGTCAACTTGGGTCCCCAGATCCCTGATGACTTTTTCTGTGCTCAGAGGATTGTCACCTATATGGTAGCTAGGGGTAACCTTGTTTTTCCCGAAGGGTATGACTATGCATTTTTGGCGTTTAACTTCAGGCCATGGCTCTGGCACCAGTTATCCGTTTCTGTGAGGCCCTTCTGGAGGATATCTGTGTCAGATGTGTTTTCGACTATGGCGCCCAGTTTGCAGTCATCTGCAAACTTTGTCAGCCATAACCCTCCTGTGTTTGCTTGTACTTCAGAAAAGTAGATGCCGAACAAGAGTGGACCCAGGACTGAGCCCTGTGGGACACCACTTGTGACAGGCTTTGAGTCTGACATGGCTCCAGCAACTCTGACCCTGTGGGTTCTGTCGCTAGCCAGTTTGCAACCCATCTTGTGATGTATGGGTTTACATTCAAGCTGATGAGTTTTTCAATGATACCTGAGTGGGGTATTGTGTCGAAGGCCTTTGCCAGGTCGAGGTAGGCTGTATGGACTGCCTTTCCCTCATCAATGGCCTTGGTGACTGTCTCGAAAAAGTCAACCAAGTTTAAGAGGCAGGATCTGCCTTTGACAAAGCCAAACTGGGTTGGATCCAAAGTCTGCAAGTTCCCTATGTCTTTATTTATGAGTTCCATTATGATCCTCTCCATGGCTTTGCAGATAAGGCTTGTCAAGCTAATGGGGTGGTAATTTCCAGGGTCTGTGGAGGCACCGCCCTTATGAAGTGGGACCACAGTGCCGTCGCCACTCCTTGGGTACGTATCCTGAGGTGAGGCTAAGATTAAACAGCTGTCCTAACTGTGGGTTTAATTCCTCGTTGAGTTCATGAAGCACACAGCCGGGGACACCATCCGGTCCCATGGATGCTGTGTTTTTGCCTTAGTGAGGGCAGTTCTCACCTGGGCGTTGGAGATGTTTGGGGGCTACAATCCTCTGGAATAGATATCTCTCCTTTTGGGGGGGGAGAAGTTTGCACTGAACCTGTCAGCCAGTATGTTAGCAATGTGTGTAGGTTCAGTAATTTTCACATCATTTTGAACTAATTCTGAGCATATCTGGGAGTTTCCTCCTAGGTTTCTAACATAGCTAAAGAAGGCCTTATGATTGTCTTTAGAGTCCTTGGCGATTTTTCTCTCAAAATTTGCCTTGGATGATTTTATGAGAGCTCTTAGTTTTTACTTATAATGATCAAAGGTGTCTTACCTTTCAAGGATTTTGCTCTATCTTGTAGTAGCTTCCTCCTTTTGTTGTAGAGCTTGTTTATGGCTGGGGTCCACCAGACTGGACGCTTGCCTTTGGTACAGAGAGTCTTAGTTTTGTTTGGGATTGCCTGATCCATGCAGTCCTGTAGGTGCTGGTAGAAGGCATTTGTAAGTGATTCAGCGGTTTGAGTAATGTTTACCACTGGCTCAGGGGCCTTAAAGGAGACCACACTAGTTTTTAGAAGTGTGAAATCGGCTTTTGAGAAGTTTTTCACTGTGGTCTTTTTGTTTCAGGTGGTGGCGGGATGAGGACCTCCAGCGAGATTAGTTTATGATCTGATCTCACCAGTGAGGGGTATACTTCCGGTGTTGAACATTTTGATCCCATGTTCGTGATGATGAGATCAAGTATGTTTTCACCTCTTGTGGGGATGGTGACTAGTTGTTCCATGGCATTTGAGTTTATGAACTCCAGGAATCTTTGGGTTAGAGTGTTCGGGCTTGAGTAGTGTCCCCAGTCTATATTAGGGTAGTTGAAGTCACCTAGTATGATGGTGTTTGGAGATACATTTATCCCCTCCAATGTTTTCAGGAAGGCCATGTGAGGTTCCTGAGTTTGAGAGGGTGGCCTGTAACATGCTACAAATTGCAGAGCAGTCTTGCCTATGGTTAATTGCACCTGGATGGTCTCCGATGCATCGTGTGTTGCCACCAACCTTGAGGTGTGGGTGTCCTTTATGAATATGGACACCCCCCCTCCTTTCTTGGTGTTGTCCGGATTTTGGGGCGGAACGTATGATATGAGGTGAAACCTGTTAGTGCTGGGGTGCTCTCAGGAGCCTTGAACCAGGTTTCTGTCACAGCACAGACATCGATGTTCTCCATATTGAGAAGGGCCTCGAGTCGTGCATCTTGAGATTGAGACTTCTGGCATTGAGCAGCATTACCCTTAGTTTTTTCCTTTTGGTGTTCTAGGGTGGTAGGTTTAGAATTTGAGCCTTGCCTAAAAAGGCACTATGGGGTGGCAAGAGCCTTTGCCAATATCCGGAAGCCCAGGGTGACAGGTGCAAGCCGTCCCTTGCGAAGCAGCGTGGCTTGTCCAGCATGTCATCCCAGGCAGACAGACATTGGATCCCCTTTGAATGACACCAGAATTTAAGCCAATTATTAAAGCTGATCATCTTATCACTGTATTGTGGCATCATTCTAGGTGAAGGTAGGATACTGCTCAAGGTCAGGGTCATACCTGCCTGGGTTACATAATCAGAGAGCTCCTCGGCGTCCCTTTCATGTAGTCCAAGGAGGTACGTCTCAGGTCGTTGACACCAGCGTGGACAATGACTGAGTCGTACTTGTACCTGCTGTTGAGAGACCTGAGTGCTTGCGTTATGTGGCGGATTCTAGCGCCCGACAGGCAGCTTACTGTGACCTTCTCCTTACTCAGTCTGGTGAGCGGGACGTCAGTGTGTCTGACTATGGAATCACCAATGACAAGTGTGTCTGGCATTTTGTTTGGCCTTAAGGGCTGTGACTGTTTGACACTCTGACTGTGTGGTCTATGTGTTGCATGTGTTGGGTCGTGAGGTGGTAGTTGTTTGGGTGTCTGCTTTGGTGGCCTCTGCTGTTTTGGTAAATTTTTGACCAGAGCCTCCGAGTATGTCTTTGTGTGAGTATGTGTATGATTTGAAGTTGTGATGGTACCATGTGTGACTGAGTATGTATTGTGTGTGGTTGCCTTCTCCTCCTGTCTGGTCTTGCCAGTCCTATGTTGAGAGAGCTCAGCCTCCAGTTTGGCCGTATAGTTGCATCTCTCGCATGTATTTGTGTTTTGTGGGAGAAGGAGAGGATTGTCTGTGTACATGAGGCAATTGTAACATTGCCTCAATATTCCCAGGTTCACCAGTTGAGCTGGAGAGGACACTAGCAACTGATCCCTCGACATACTAGAAGTAGTAGATAAAGAACTTTCAAAGGACTCCGGGGGAAGTGGGTTTTGGGCTGGTGGGGTACTATCTATAATAAGAGTGCTTTATCAAGGTGCAAGTACTGTAGGAGTAAGTGCTAGGCTTTACAGATAGAGAATAGTCTACTTGGGAATCAAGTAGAGATGAACTTTTCAGTTATAGGATATGCTGGTTAGATCAGCAGTACAGTTTAGCGTGTTTTATAGCAGGGGGCTGAAGGGAGCTAGGAATTGGCCCAAAACGACCAATGGACTACTAGTTTCTGGCTGAAACTTCACCAAATATTGAAGTTAGTTGCCTCCAAACACTGCTCCATTTATAGGGGAAGCTAAGTTTGTTAACAATTTAAGACATGATGCAGTTTTGGGGAGTAAGAGCTTCATCTCTTGGTTGACAATGAAAGATATAGATTGTCAGGACATAATGAAGTGAAGTTACTCACAAGCCAGAATGGTACTGTCATGATATGCTTTGTTCCTTTAGTACAGAAATAAAAAAGAGTGCTGCAACTGAATGTTGCTGAAGTAGCAAGAACGTTGAAGGGTTTATAAACTGAACTGGTCCATTCGGTTGGTCTTTTCAATGTATACATAAAATGGCTAAGAGTGAACATGACCAATTAAACAGAGAGTCCGCATGGCTGCTTGGAAGCCACTGAACCAGCTAAACATCAGTTGTATAAAATTAATGGCAAGGCAGCTGATATTGTAAATAAGCTAGAGTAGATAGGACAGCATTTGTTTGGAATGAAAGACAAGGCAAGAAGGTGGATTTTTAAGCTATATAATGTAATAGAATGGGAGGATGAAATGAATTTGATGAAATATGTTAAAAATGAGATGGCAGAGTGGAATGTCTGTGTGACAGGCTCCCAGGGAGTAGCAATAGTGAAACATGTACCACGGACAGAGTCTGAAATTAAGAAAGCAAAACCATTTGCTTTGGAAAAGACAAATGCAGAACCTGTGGCAACTTGGGAAGAAAATTGTCCATAATGAGGGGATTTTGTTGGTGGGACGTAACTATTCTGTAGTGAAAGTGAAATTCTGCCTGTGGGGTGTGTGTGTGTGTGTGTGTGTGTGTGTGTGTGTGTGTGTGTGTGTGTGTGTGTGTGTGTGTGTGTGTGTGTGTGTGTGTGTGTGTGTGTGTGTGTGTGTGTGTGTGTGTGTGTGTGTGTGTGTGTGTGTGTGTGGGCGTGTGTGTGTGATACAAAAATTTAAAAGCAGAAGAAATTGAATGAGTATTATTCTAGAGCATTTTGAAGGTGCCTTGCAAAAATACAGTGTTGGCCTTTGATAGTCCTGGTGAAGCCATTAGGGAAATAAGAGAATTATCTGCTGGAATAGCAAAAAGAAAGAAGAAGCAGAAAGATTGTTGAATTAAGAGAAAAAGGGGATAACTGGGAGAATACATCAGATTCAGCTAGACATTTATATCAGATTAACCTGAGAAGAGATGTGCATATATCCTTGGTATCCCAGGAAAAGGATGGCAGACTATGCTGGTAAGTTCTGTGTGATGGTATAAACTGGGATACTTTAGGGATAGCTTATGTTAAAAGCAAGATATAAAAGCTTTATCCAATGAATAAATGTGAGGGCAAAAATGTCTTCAACATTACTAAACATTTTCTGTACATAAGTTGTAACTTATTTTTTACTTTTACAGTCTGAGTGCAAGGTTTGCCTGGGACTCTGGATCAGTAGTCATTTTTCAGATAATAACTATGCTCATAGGAGCCTAGATTGTGCATAGTATTGGTTAACAATATGCATACACTGAAACTGAATTTAGTGCAAAATAAATGCTCCTTGTGAATCTAAGCATGTTGAATTGTTGGTCATATGATTAAGACAAAGTGTTATAAAAAAAAAAGATTTATACAAATTTTGTTTAGCTGTTTAGGTATTGGGCAGATGTCTGCACATCCAAACCATATTTAATGTTTGACATTACAGTTCCCTAGATGCATTTATGGTATACTTTCTTGATGTTGATGCATGCCTTTTCTCAAATTTAATAGAATATCCCCGGATTTACTAATAAGCGACTGTTTAGGAGCAGGATGGCAGAGCGTCATGCATATTAATAAGGCGTGCTGCCCAAGCTCCTAGGCTTACATGGAGCGTGTAAGAGTACAGGGGGCGTGTCTGAGAGCAGAGCTCTCAGAATAAACACACCCCTGCAATGTAGAACAGTAGAAAGGGGTATGCAATGAGCGAGACCGCTCACAGGTGACCGCATATCCCCACCAACAGTCCCCCATGTGTACAACAGCAACAGCACATATAAATAAAATAAAGAAACCCTTTTTTTTTTTTAAATCTGACTGAAGCTAACCGTAGGTGCTCGGGTGTACCCATCGCTCGGCTACAGTTAAAGCAGCTTAAAAGGCTGAAGAGGATAACAAGGAAGATATATGCGAATGAAGCTCAGTAATAGTGTAGTGGGCAGAGCATTCACCTTACGAGCAGGCATTCCCGGTTCGAATCCCACTGCAGTGCATTTTATTTTACATGGCAAAGCATGTTATGACCAATATTTTTGTTGCATAACCCACTAAATAATGTATATTTATTAACTGGAGTACTGCAGTAAATGCACATGTGAGGTGTCAGTGTCATAATGAATAAGGCACTAGTAAGCAGGTCTAAGCACAAATAAGCAGTAGTAAGCATATTTAAGCACTAGTAAGTGGCCTTAAGCCCGTTTGCTCGGCGGTAAGCAATGTCTACACAGGCTAAGCAATTCTAAAGCTATCTCTCTGTAACCGGATGTAACGGCATATATGCAGTGCTTACCATTGTGCAAACCCACTAACAACTGCTCAAAAGTGCCTTAATCACTCTGAATCCAATGGCCCTTGTTCTGCCTATCAACAAAATAAACAGCCATGCAAGTCTCAAACCCAGGACCTTATACAACATAGTCCCAGTAGTTATCCACCAAGCCATCACAGAAATGCAGACAAATGATGTAGTAGTAAACATGTCCTCACCATAGTATAACCAAACTGAATCTGTGAAAGGCATCAGTATACAGTCATATGTTCCATAACCCAATACATAACATAAATATGTGAACTGGAGAACAGCAGTAAGCCCAGAAGTGAGGTGTAATTTTAATAGAGTGTTGAAGTTCCCAGTAAAACACAAGGACCACACAGAGTGTACGTACACATCAATCAGGGATACCACGCATACATATAAGGTGTAATGAATAATAACACAATGCCAAAAAGGCATTATAATGAAGGTCTAATGTAAGCAATGCGAAGCATTGCACAGGCCAGCTTAGGAGGTGTAAGCAATGTGTAGATCAGCTAACTCTTTGTGCCCAGTGGTAAACCCCTTTAAACAATGCCAACCTTAGGTAAGCAGGTTTGCCCATAGCTTAGCCTTTTCAAAACCGGCCAATCATGGAAAAGTGTGGGAAATCGGCCATACTTAAACCCAAGAGGCGGGAATACAGCTCATAACTGATTGTTGCTTCTCCTTGCAGGCACTATGGCAGTGAGGGGAGAAGGAGTGCGCTTCAAGGTCATAGCGCTGGTGCATCCAGGAGTCCAAGGTTATGGCAGGACTCCTAGTTAAAGACCATGCACAGAGACTGCTGCAGGGCCAGTATCAGGGCTCCCAATATAAGGCGGAGGCCTGGGATCATCTCACCTGTGACCTCACCAGTGCCAAAGGCATACCCCAAACTGGTGAGCAGGTCAGGCACCTCTATGCCGACCTGAAGCGGTGGAAGGGGGGCCTCTTGGAGGAGTGGCTCCAAGAGGCTAGAGCATCAGGGGATGTTCCAGACATGTGTAAGTATCACCCCAGTATGTGTATAATAAGTGCCAGCTCAGGTATATCGTGGATAGGTATGGCTAAATATTCCTCTTATGTTCCCCACAGCTGCAACGGAGTGGGCCGTGAACCAGGAGGCCAACATCTGCTGCCTGGCACAGTTGCAACACGAGGCAGGTCAGTAATACTCATGCTTTTACTGTCATAGGAAAGAAAAATAAAAGTAGTAGTAAATTAATTACAAGTATAAAATCTGTATTGTTCAAGGCAAGTACTGCATACACTAGAGAATATGACAGGAAGAGCCTCATATTGTTTGTATGGCAATAAAATATCCTGACAAAATAGGTCTAACTGCTGGACTGCATGTGTATATTCTGGAATTATATGGTAATGTAGACTTGCAATCATGTAATAATACTGTAGTATTATGCACCATAAATTGCATGTGTACAAATGCCTGTATATGACAGGTGTAATCCCAGAGGCCATTTAGTACAACTGAGAGACACATAGACAGTAAACAGGGAAAATGCAGATGGCAAAAACTGAATAGCACATGCAACTGAGATGTGAATTGTTGTTTTTATAGCACCCACAGCCACGGTTCAAATACTGCCAGTGGTAGTAGTCTGCATACAGAATCATACTCCACAACTGTACAGATATGTCCAGAATATCTATTAAAGTGGCCCATATCTATTGACTATCAACCTTGTCCCCTTGAGAAATCAGTGGGATGATCCCAGATGTATAGGTAGCAAACAGGATATACAACTGATTGACACACATCTATGACAACAAACCTGGCACACTAGCAACTCTCCAGTACCTTATGTGACTAGGAAGCCACGTATGTCCCATTTACAACCCAACTTGTTAAGCTGTGGTCAGAGTGTGTACAATAACAGAGTGAGATGTATGTGCATAATAGTAATGTGGAACCTGGTACTGTGTGAGGGAATATTCAGGTAGTGCTAATAAACATTCCTCCCACAGGTCTGTCAGATACCAACACTGTGCCCAGAAATACAAGAATGATATGCAGTTTCTCTGAATAATGAGGTATTACACATCACTGTCACCCACACTGTCCTACAGCATATAACTGTCTAATTAATCTGTATAAGCGTGTTGTTATACAAGGTCAGAATGCATAAGCACAGGGGGTTAATAAGACAGAAAGCAGATTGGAGATATACAGCAATATCAATATAGCAGACACAACTGTGATGGACAGTGTTTAAGTTGTAGCAGACACAGCCATGATTTGAATCCTGGGAGTGGAATTAGACTGCATACAGATTCATACCCCACAACTGTACACATGAGGCCAGAATGTCCAGTATATGTGCCCATATCTGCTGCCTGTCCCCCTGGTAAGTCTGTGGGATGATCCCAGATGTGTAGCCAGCAAACAGGGAATACAAGTGATTGTTAACCATCATGAGAACACATCTGTCAATATAGCAACCCCAGAAACTGTTAGGAGAGTAATATTTGAAGTATGGCCTATGTACACTCCCATGTTGTCAAGCTGTGACCAGAGTGTGTACAGTAACAGAGTCAGATGTATGTGCATAATACGATTGTATAATCTGGAACTTTGTGTGGCAACAGTCAATTAGTGCTAATAAACATTGCTCCCACAGGTACTTTGGATACGAACATTATGCTGAGAAATACAGACCAACATAACATATACTGTTACAGTCCACTCTGGTATTGTAGGGAATTGTGAGTGTTGCAGTTTCTCTGAATAATAAAGTATCACTGGTCACTGTCGCCCACACTGTGCTACATAATATAACTGAGTAAGAAAGCATGTATATGTGTGTGTCAGGTCACTAAAGGTGGAAGAGGGCAATAGTCTAGATATGTCCAGGCACACCAGCATGTGGTCAAGACATGGCTAGAGTCTGTGCAGAAAGAGTTGGATAGCATAGTGCAAAACATCAACCCGAAATCCGGGAGTATGTGTACAAACAGTTAGTCAGTGTTAACAAACATTCCCTCCACAGGTATACCAGGTAAGAGGTGTATACTGCAGGTAAAACTGGTTCATGTGCAATGATGGCAACAGCCATATCACTGTCCAAAACAAGGCTCTAGGGTAGTGTAGTAAGACTTGTAAGGTACAGATAGCACTGATTAGGAAAGTAGTGTGGACTACAGGAATATACTACTTGTTAATTGACATCTCCCCCCCCACCTTATCTCCAACAATAATCAACATACCCACCCCAACTGGTATGTACTGACTCTGATAATGTCCAATTGTTTGATAAATATTTTAATAGTTCCCGTGCATGTGCCATATTGAATTATTCCAACATTGTTGGCATAGTGCCATCAACGTACCTGCATGCTGTTCTTGTTACCACTGTAGTCCCATATATTCATGTGTTTTGTTTGCTATGCAACTGTTCCTTATCTGGTGTCTGGTTTAATGGGAATATCTATGCATGCTGTTATACCTAACCCTGGAATGTGTTGACTATTACTAACCCATATATGATGATGAAATCTAAACACTATAGCACGCTTGGGAAGGCCGGTCCCAGCAGACCCACCTGTCCCACCTCAGCTGACCGAGGCACTGGGCACCAGCATGTCTGGGACCCAACCCCGGACCTCCCTGTCCATTAGCCCTGCACCACCTTCGGGTGGAACTATCTCTGCAGATGGGGCTCGCCACCCCCAGGAGTGGGTGAGACAGGCACCAGTCACTCATCGCCAGGTTGGGGTCGTGGTGCGTAGAGCAATCAACGAGCAGTTCAGTGATCTTCTACTCCAGCTCGAGAGCAGTGTGTCATGATTAGAGAATCAGCCTGGCTCTGTGGCTTAGCCCCCAGCGCAGCCACCTTTGGGGCTGTGAAGGTGCAGTGGTGACTGCCTATGGGTGGGGACCTCAGTCCCACTATTACCACTAGGGGGCTTGTGGGCTTCCGATATCCCAACATCCCTCTCCAGCAAGGTGTTTTCCCCCCACATGTGTCATATACTGCCCCTGTATGCATATTGTGTGTCTTGTCTGCTAACCTAC
The DNA here is from genome assembly GCF_019279795.1 of Protopterus annectens. Classification (NCBI taxonomy): domain Eukaryota; kingdom Metazoa; phylum Chordata; order Ceratodontiformes; family Protopteridae; genus Protopterus; species Protopterus annectens. Next base: position 1,880,075,021 of record NC_056735.1, on the reverse strand, counting down.
CCAACCTACCTCCCCAAATATACCTACTACCCCTCCCCAACATCCCACTCTCACCTGAAAAAAAGGGCAATCTATTCCCACAAAAAAATCTCACCCCTTACATAGCTGTCCATTTCACACACCTGTCAACTGGACACGTAATTTGGTCTAATTGGCATCACAACTTATTATTGTTGTCCTCATCCCTCTCCCAGGGGTTTGAGTGTCCAAATCTACCTCCAAATTCAGTGTATATGCACAGCTGTTGCTGTAGAGGAAATTGGCAGCTATGGACCTTCCCTACACCCTTCCGGCACATTCCTAGCTATTTTCCCTACTGTCTTTCCCTCTTTGTGCCCCTTTTTATCACTTTCCTATTAATCCTTTTTTCTTTTCTTTTAAAGAAATTAGCGCGGGGGTAAGCGGGAGTAAGCACTTTTAAGCAGCAGTAAGCGGGTCTAAGCCAGTTTGCATGGGGGCAAGCAATGGCTACATTGGTTAAGCAATTTAGAAGCTGAGTATAAGAAACTGTAACCGGAAGTTAGCAGTGCTTACCTCCTCACAAACCCACTTACAACTGCTTTAAAGTGCCTTTATCACACTGTATCCAACAGCCCTTGTTCTGCCCAGCAACAAAATAACCAGCCTCTGCAAGGATCAAAACGTGGACCCTGTGCATCATAGATAAAGTGATTTTCCACTAAGCCATACCAGATATACACAGCACTCATGATTGCAGAAATATATCATCCAGCCCAGTCATTCAACAGTACAGAGAATGTAGTCCAACATTTAGATATATGTGTGTGTGTGTGTGTGTGTGTGTGTGTGTGTGTGTGTGTGTGTGTGTGTGTGTGTGTGTGTGTGTGTGTGTGTGTGTGTGTGTGTGTGTGTGTGTGTGTGTGTGTGTGTGTGTGTGTGTAAATATATTCATATCTAAACAGATACAACATATCCATATATATATATATATATATATATATATATATATATATATATAGAAAGAAAGAGAGAGACATATATATATATATATATATATATATAGACATATATACATATATATGAATATATATGAACATATATTCATGCGAATACCTACATCAACACATATATATGTCTACATCTATATGTCTACATATACATAGCAAGTTACATATATGTAAGCAGATATATATCTATGTAGGTATATACGGGCATAGTTATATATATATCTATATGCAGATATATATATATATATATATATATATATATATATATATATATATTTATATACGCATATAGGTATATATGGACATACATGTGTAGATATCAATGGGAGATTAACTAAATCATAAATGTCTACATGCACCATTAATGGGGTTGAGAGGCCCCAAACAATATACGTCTTGTACGAGTAGGTATACCTACCCCCCACAGCCAAACATGTGTGCCCTGCAATACACTACCAACTGTTGCAGATCCCATAACCAAGTCCTGACATGACATGGGCACAAGATGTTAACAGTACTGCATCCCATCTGTATGATGTCAGGCTAGTATTGGTAACATATGCAGTACAGTCTGGCTCCCATAGGAAATGTAAAATGTGGAAACTATCAACATCCCCAGGATACATATACGCAGACACATTATATATATTTTATATATATATATATATATATATATATGTATATATATATATATATATATATATATATATATATATATATATATATATATACAGTTAACACCCTAACAACTGAACAGTGGATGAGACACCCATACAAATGACATTCGTTGCCTGCAACATATTCCCACAGAGAGGCCATAGGATTAGACACTACACACAGGTTTGCAGAAATGGATTACATTTAATTGTGTACTATTACAAATGTATATGCCATGTCATACAGCTGTTCAGACACTGACATGCATATAAACAGAGTAATGCAACTGTGAAACTGTTTTACTACTACAGTAGACTGGAAAGGTCCACAACTGTTGCTGTCCTGGCCAAGACCTTCAAATCATACAATAGAAAAGGATACCACACAATCAGCAGTAAGTGATGCAGGTGTATAGTCCAGCAGCGTCTATCTACACTCTGTACACAATCACTAGGTGGTACAGACGTCAGTTGGCCAAATGGGATGTAACTGTTGCATAACAAGCCATAACTGACACCATCACAGGCACACTGGCAAACAGAACAGTCTGTATGGCTGGAGGCAGTAGGCTTGCAGTAACCCACATTATGTAAGTAATGTCAAGATAGGTGAAATGTATGGTACTGTACATCCAGATACCTTAAGGCAGCTCATCCCCGATACTCCCACATGTAACAGCCTAGGTTATGTATGGTGCATCCCCCCAGACTCAATAATACAGGGCCATATACCACTGTTACATACACTGGCCTCTGGAGTGCATATGGGCACACATATATTGTGTAGGTAAAGCCCACACATATATGGCCTCAGCCCCACCATATGTGTGTGGGATACAACAGCAGTGGGCAGGAATGGCAGTGTGGTATATGTATATGTGCATATGTATCACTATCTGTATATGTGTAGACATATAATGCTCTGTATATGTATATATCTGGGTGGGTATATGCATATCTATGTACATATACACACCCATCTATATATGCCGATATGTACATGTGTAATTCTCTATTTAGATATCTGGGTGATCATATGTACATATATATTCACCATATGTCCTGAACATGGGGTGTATCCCTACCTCAGCCCCTATAGTCCCAACTCCATAGTGCAAGGAGATGTCAGGTATGTATAACAGGTATATTAGTAGACTATTGCTACTGTAATAGGGATTGTCTTCACAGACATGGTGTGTGTGTGGGAGGTCACATCTGCTTTTCACATGTGTGCCATTGGCTACTGACAGACACCCTAAGGACATCATAGTAAAGTACCGCTGCAAGCACATAATGCTCCTGTGGACTACAGCAGAGATATTGGTCAATAGATGTGGACATTCTGACACACTCTGTACAGTCCAGAGGTATACACAGAACTGAAAAAAATTACATGGAGCTGCTTACTGCTTGGTGATGGATTTGCAGTGTTCTTATGACACTCAGTCTTGCTGGCTGGATTCTGCTAAAATTCAAAGTCTGATTATATTTGCATTCACAGTCTGTTGCATACAGAAACTTGCAGAATATACACTGATGAGAGAATATACTTTGCAGCATCAACTTTAAAGAGCAGTAACAAATAACTTTTTATAATAAATCAAACGAAACCACGTTGCAGCTTAAAAGTACTGTTCCAACTTTACTTCTCATATAGTACAGATGATGTGAGAGATATAACATTTACCTCAGAACACCAAATGTGTTCCTACCATATCCCTAAACAACTGGATTTATACAGCTCTTTATATACTCGTTTTAGTCATGCATAAACATATTTTGGAGAATTGCTTATCCTGTAGAAACAATACTAAACTTCCTTGTTTAACAATGTCTTGTAAGAGACCAGCTTTTCTGACAGTGTGAATATCCTGTAACAGTGTCCTGATGTCCATGTAGAAAAACATATTTTTGAGGAAACACATTGTCCTGTATTCTATTTGAATCTGTGTATAGAAACATGTGTTCTTATGTCAATGCTGATAAGCATATCCTGTTTTTATGAAGAAAAACATATTTTTGAGAAAACACATTGTCAGAGATCAGCTTTTCTGACAGTGTGAACATCCTGTATTTTATTTGGATCTTTGTATCTTGTGCCATCCTGTTTTTCCATGCATAATAACATGTCATTGTTCTTAAAAGCAGATTTTGCATTTTGTTCTTGCATACATCCTGTTTTGAGTCAGTAAGGGAAAAGTGTCCATTCTTTAAAAGCAGATTTTGTATTTTTGCTCTTGCATACATCCTGTTTTGAGTCTGTAAGGGAAAAGTGTCCATTCTTTAAAAGCAGATTTTGTATTTTTGCTCTTGCATACATCCTGTTTTGAGTCTGTAAGGAAAAGTGTCCATTCTTTAAAAGCAGATTTTGTATTTTTGCTCTTGCATACATCCTGTTTTGAGTCTGTAAGGGAAAAATGTCCATTCAGCAGATTCCTTTTCCAAGCCATGGTAATTTAGTATGGATGCTGATTACATATTACTAAACTCTATTTCTACATTTAAGCAAGCTTTATCTTATACATTATTTATGTTGCATAATTGCAGCAAAATTACTTTCAACCTTAGTATATTGTTGAGCACACTCTAACAATTCCGTCTTTTTTATTTTAAACTAGAGAAATAAATTCAGCATTATTTGGTAATGCTTTTTCATTATGACAATTAACAACAGTAACTTGACTAGCTTTTGCTAAGCAGACTTTAATACATGTAAATAATATGCAACCAAGCATTACAATAACAATAAAAGAAATTAAAAATACAGTGATTTTTCCTGTCCATCCTGTAAATAGATTACTAAACCATTCACTCCAGTCATCATTCCAGTTTTTTCTAGTATGTTGAGACACTTGTGCAATCACTTCTAAATGTGCTTTTGCAGATTCTGTTTTGTCTGGAATAAATGTACAACACTGTTCTCCTATTAAAGCACATGTACCCCCTTGTGATGCTAATATGTAATCTAATGCCATTCGATTTTGCAAAACCATAGTTCGTATTGCTGTCATTTCGACAGTAATGTCAAGGACTGCATTGAAAGTGGCGTTTGCCAATACCTCAAGTAGTTTAGATAGTTTTCTCAGTTCCCAGATGGCTTTTGCAGCCCCATACCAAGGGAAAATACCTGCTCCAGAGATTACATCATCTCCTAAATCCATATCTTTTAATTTAATATAATCAAGATTTTGATGATATATACGTGATGTATCTAAGCACACTCTAACAAGAACCCCTTAGTGCAGAACATGTGGACCAAGCCAGATGATTTGGATGTTAACAGCCATGTAGATGGGCATAACACATAACAACTGGTATACATTCGCCCTCATAGGTTATGCATTTGCACACCCCTGTCTGTCCTGACACATACTAACTGCTGGTACAGTGGTGCCATGGCCATATACTACCCACTAGATATTGACATACATGTGTACAGCATCCCACCACTCCATTTGACATACATGACTGTTAAGGGAGGCCCGGCAGCAGTGCATCTGGCAAGTATCTGCACATGACATCTCACTGGGTAAGTACACTAAGCTGCTAGGCATGTAACAAAGCACTGTGCGGGCTACAGGCAGACTGGCTCAACACTGTCCTACATCTCCTATGGGGGAATGCACATGTACCTGCATATATAGCAGGCTCTACAGGCATGTTACAGCACAGGGTAAAATACACCTGTGTGGAAGTGCATCACCACAACCAATGTGAACACAGCCACATATGGTAAGTTAGCATAATATTACAGTATATGAACTATCTGTGCAACACCATCCTCATATGTGCCACTCACACACTAACCCTACATATACTGGGCTGCTACACAGTGTGGTCTGATGCCTGTCTGTGGTATGGGACATGTGTGTATGGCCCTACAAACATGTAAGCCAATACGGTAACATACAGTGGAGCAGCATGTAACATCAGATAGGACGGGGCCTAGAACAATGACATCTACCACAATCTGTACACAGGCCAAGGTACATATTGACAATACACACACTGTCGACATTCACCATAAGTACACAGACCTCAGTACTGTGCAAAAAAACACATAATGTCCAGGTTATGTCATCAAATATAACCCCTACTGTGCATAACGGGTCTATATTAGGAAACTGAAAATCCATTTGAGTGAATCAAAATTGAGCGGCACGTATAGCACGAACTACGGTAACGGTGAATGTTCAAAACCGCGAAACACGAAATGTCAAATAGTCATGGTTGGCCCATCTGCGGTATAGCTCCATAAGGTAAGAGTGCGATAGTTATGGACCTTAGGGTTAGGGTGCAGGTTAAGGTAAGTGCATAGATAGGTAATGTATGTAAGGTTTAGTGTAGGGTTAGAAGAAGGGTTTTAAGTGTATGTGTGTGGATTATTTGTTTTGTTTGGGTATATGTCTCTAGGGTAAGTGTGTGATAGTTACGGACCTTAGGGTTAGGGTGCGGGTTAAGGTAAGTGCATAGATAGTAATGTATGTAAGGTTTAGTGTAGGGTTAGAAGTAGGGTTTGGTTAGTGTATGTATGTGTTTTATTTATTATGTTTTGGTATGTGGTATGTAGTGCACAGTGGTGTTGGCTGACTATGACAATTCGAGATTTGAAATTTCATGGTTTAGGGGGTTCAGCATATTTGTGGTTCAGGCTATGTGTCGGTGTTGTGGTGTTCGCTCAAACGGGTTTTTGATTTCGTAATATAGACCCATGCATAACGTGTAGCAGTATGATATCTCACTGGCTTGTCCATAGGTTCATAGGTTGGTACTAGGCTATTGGCCCTGGGGCCTATACAAGCCTAGCCATAACAATTCCCTGGATATTTATTTCCACAATATTTTCTTTCCTGGACCCCTGTCTAGCAGGGCGACTGACGTGATCTGCAAGGTGAATTTCCTATCTCCCATCCAATCATCACACCTCTTAATGCATGACATATGTACAAAGGTTGACAGACTTGTGGCTGGAAGCACATACACAGGGCCAGCATACATTTACTGTTGTAACAGGGTTTGTCGCAACATATGTCCTATGAGGGATATGAGGTCAGTGACTGTCACAGCTTTCACCATCTACAGACTACAATCCTCACACTACCTTCTGCAGTTCACGGATACATCCTCTGTGGGTAACACATGAAACCAAAGGCACCACACACACTACCCAGTCTGCAGATGACCCTACAGATGGGAAGTCCTCATAATCATAGAACTGACATGACAGGTATTAATACATGTAGGACAGCCATATCCGCACACATCCTGTTAAACCAACATTACTCCGAATGCACTATAGCAGCACTTACAGTCTGTAGTTAGGTCAGGCACATCCCCATCCTGTGTGTTGGCCTGTTTCCACAGTGTATGCTGTCAGAGGTAAATCCCCAATCCATCTGAGATGCTGTTTGCCAAACAGCAGATCAAGATCCTGCTCATAGTGAATGGAAATGCACAACACCAACATGATGTTCCTAGATATTGGATTGTGTTTCCATGCAATTGGCTATGGGAATGATACCACAGCTGTTCTACATGCAATCAGCTAGGGGAGGGCTACAATTCATGCAGAGGCCATCAGCTGATCTTGAGCATCACTTAAAACGCACATGTTGCTGCCAAAGCAAAGCAGGTGTAGGTCTCCACATCCACCAGTGAGGGAGTGAGAGAGGCAGACAGAGGCAAAGACAAGTCAAGGAGGGGTGGGAGAGTAAAACTTAAGCATGTTTGTGTCATACACCTACCAGCAGAGGGTATCAACCCCCTGATGGCTATGCAGTGCTATCACAATTCTATGCAGTTATTGGATGTGCTACATAAGTTAGCTGTTGTGGAGTCCTCAGAACATATATGTGATGGTGAGTGACATCTGCAACAGGGATATGGTAGCTATACAGTAGGTAAAGTACACATGCCTGTCCACATGAACAGGTGCCAGCGTATACACAGCCACACTCTCGCAGGGACGCACACAGATTGACACACTTGGCAGGGCCAGGGATACAGCTCATCACTAGTGAGATTGCAACAACACATTACTGTGCAGGTATCACATACACCACACGGGTCATACGGAGGTTATATGGACAAAGGGTATGGGGAGGTGTCTGACATCAGACATCATGCTTCAGCATGCCACTGGGGGTTGTAGTGAGTGTGGATGTGATCATACACATCATACAACACACACACAAACACACAGGGTGCCAGTACTGACATGCATGGGTGCATTTCTGCACAGGTATGTGGTGGTCGACTGTGCCAGATGGCTATACAAGGCTAGATGAAGGGTATACCTTGGCATCAGACCACATGAAAATGGTCTGCAATGTGGCTCAAAGCTGTGGTTTCAGCATTTGCCCACACAGGTGGGTATTGTATCCACCATCCAGTCACCTAAATGACTATTGCATGTGGCCAATGCTCTGCACCGCTTGCCATGTATGTGTTCCTTAGTCCACGACATGGACGGTGTCTGGGATGTGCACACCTCCCACATGCATGTACAGTGACATGTGGAACTGTACCTGGGGTGTCGGGCCCATGTTGTGTATACAGATTATCATCAGATGTGCCAGTCTTGGCCACCTGTGGCAGGAACTGGTGGTGGGTAGCAGGTTAACCCTGCACCTACATTGATAGCATGCCAAGGGCATACCCTGGTGTCAGTAGCATCTGTCTATACAGGGCATGTTTTCAGGCATGGTATGTCCTTTGTGGGTCACATGTGATGGCACCACAGGTGCTGCAGGTGTCCAGTGGGGAACATGGGGAAGGTGCACTGTCTGCATGTATTTGCCTATTGGACAGATGGACAGGGTGCCATGCCCTCTGTAGGCAACTGCAATCATTCCATAGTTACTGTCAGTGGCCAATATGCAGTGTACTACACACATATTGGCTGTTGCCTCGGCATGTGTGTGTGTACGTGTGTGTGCGTGTATGTGTGTGTGTGCGTGTGTGTGCGTGTGTGTGTGTGTGTGTGTGTGTGTGTGTGTGTGTGTGTGTGTGTGTGTGTGTGTGTGTGTGTGTGAGACATGGATTATAAGTGTGCTCTGGGTAATACTGAGGTTGCTAACTGTGATTGCCTGGCCTTGATGTCACATGTATGGGTATGGATTTGCATCCCAGCCTCCCGGCTATTTCACATCTCTTATCCCTGTACAGTGGACATTGTGAAATATATTAGGGCCGCCATATAACAATTTGCAAAACCCACTCCACATTGGGCCCAGGTGTCACACACTCACACCCACCTCCACACAGGATACGAGTTACAAACACACACACACCTGTCACGTCGGGGAGTAGAATCCTTACCTAACTAGTTTATTACATTACAGCACTATGCAGTTATAGTACATGCCACAGAGATTACTGGAGTACTCCTTCCCCAAAGGTGTATATCACATTGGATGACATCAGCAGGCTTGCCAATATATTACATTTGAATTATAGTGAGTGTGGCTAGGCTAAAATGCATTGCTCTGTACACAAACAGTGACACACACAAACCATCCACAACTGCCACATGTGGGTATAGAACCACTAATAGAGGTCTAGATCACACTACAGCATGGAGCTGTTATAGGACACACCATGGGGATTATTGGAGAGCTCATTCCCCAAAGGTGTATTTCACAATGAATGACATTAGCAGGATTGCCAAAGAAGGGCATTTGAAATGTACTGAGTGTGACTAGCCTAAAATGCATTGCTCCCTACACTGACATTGAAACACACACAAAACATCCACAACTGACACGTGTGGGTATAGAACCCCTAACAGAAGTCTACATCACACTACAGCATTATGCAGTTATGGCACACACTATGGCAATTACTGGGCTACATTCTTCCCAGAGGTGTATTTCTTGATGGATGACATCAACAGCCTTGCCAAAGTAGAGCATACAAATTGTAAGGGGTGTGACTACCCTAAAAAGCATTGCTCTCTACACAGACAGGGTCAGACAAACACACACAGTCACACACACTTGCCAAATTTGGGATAAGTGCACCTACCTAATTAATTTATCATATTACAACAGTACACAGGTATGGGACATGCTACAGAGATTACTGGGCTAAAACCTCTCCAGAGGTGGATTTCTAGGTGGATGACATCAGCAGCCTTACCAAAGTAGGTAATTTAAACTGTAAGGGGTATGACTACCCTAAAAAGCATTGTGTTCTACACAGACAGGGACAGACTAACACAGACACACATAGTAATCAGGGCTGGGGTTAGAACTCCTGCCTATTTTATCACACTACAGCAGTACACAGTTATGGCACATGCTATGGAGATTACTGAGATACAACATTCCCAGAGATGTATTTCTAGGTGGATGACATCAGTGACCTCACCAAAGTAGAGCATTTCAATTGTAGGGAGTGTGACTACCATAGAAAACATTGCTCTCTATACAGACAGAGTCACATACACACACACACACACACACACACACACACACACACACACACACACACACACACACACACACTTGCTAAGGCTGGGGATAGAATCCCTACCTAACTATTTTATCACACTACAGCATTACGCAGTTATAGGACACGCCACGGAGATTACTGGGATGCAACCTTCCCAGAGGTGTATTTCTAGGTGGATGACATCAGCAGCCTTACCAACATAGAGCATTTAAATTGTAGGAGGTGTCACTACCCTAAAAAGCATTGTTTCCTACACAGGCAGACACACACACACAAACACACAGTTGCCAGGACTGGGGTTAGAACTCCTACCTAACTAGTTTTTCACACAACAGCTGCATACAGTTATTGGACATGCCATGGAGATTACTGGCTAAAACTCTCCCAAAGGTGTATTTCACAGTGGATGACCTCAGCATGCTTGTCATAGTGGGGCTATGGGGAGGGCAGTGTGTGTGCATGGGCCATAACTCATTCATCTAGGGGTTGACATACCACATACGGGCACAACCTGGGTCATATTTCACTGGTGCGTGTATACAGCTGCTAGATGACTACTTCCTTGTACAGTCATGTTGCACAGATGGCATGTGCACCACATACCCTGTAATGCTGACAGATACCAGTGGCTAGTATCTGCAGTGAGTGACATCTGACTCTCATGTGGTTGTGGCCCTTTGGCTGTGTGCTGGGTGGGACATGCCTGGATGGCTCCTTGTCACAGTCACCCTCTTCCACACATCTATGTACGTCGACCTTTGGCTTATTATAGTGTGTTGTCCTTACATATATGCCTGTATTCCTATCGACTGTGTGTGCAAAGCATGAGTGGTGCATACTGAGGAGTGTCTGCACTAACATCTGTGGCTGCCAGAAATGTCTGGTCCACTGGTGTTTGCAGACATGTGTGTGAGCATGCCCAGTATGACCTTTCAGTATGTTGTTGACTGACATTGCCTTCATTTCTCTAAGTGTGTGGGTATGCCCAGTATGGCCATCTGTATTGAATGTGTAGATCGAGTCCAGGTAGTTTGTACTGCAGTGCTGACTTTTGTGTTGGACACCTACAAGTAGCATGCAGTCTCTGCAGGGTATCCGTCGATCATTTGGCATTGACTGTTACTATATTTCTGCATAGGATGGGGGGGCATACCTGACTATTTCTACATTTCTACACAGCATTGGGGGGGGGCACACCTGACTGTTACTATATTTCTACTAGGATGGGGGTACACCTGACACTTGTACACATTTTCGAGGACTGTACTGGTATGTCGGGTACTCCATTTCAGTCTGTAGTTTTACCTATCGTGCTGACTAGAGGCATACCAGTGTACTACAGATCTTAGCTTTTAATTACCTGCATATTAGTTTCTGACTTCCTACCCTTCAGAAATGACATCCCACTGCCTGAGCTGCTGTAGTCTGTCTGTGTAGGCCTGGTGGGGGAAGGTTACCCATAGGCCTCATCCAGAAGCCATAGCACAGCCTTTGTTTGTGTTTGTCTACACCTGTCCTGCTGGCTGTGACTGTTGTTGGGTATGTGAACCCCCCTGACTGGCATGTGTGAGTCACTTACCTTGTGGGTGTCCCAGTATTGAGGGTGGTGCTGCAGGGCTGCCTACATCAGATGCACATAGTGCACTCCCTACACATGGTTAAGCACAGGTAGTGTAATGTTTGGCATCCCTTTTACTATATGTGAGAGTGACAGAGAGGTGTTATTCCCTGGGTCCCTCCTGTGTCAGGTCAGTGTATGTGCTATGTGTTGCCTCTTTGCCAAGTCCAGGGCATACTGGGCACGCCTCCTTCTGCCTACTGGGACAGGCTCATGTTGTTCCTCCTCTGAGTCACTCTGTGCCTGTGCAGGCCTTGGCAATGGTGGGGGGCTGTGTGGCCCTGCCCTGTGCTATTCCTGCTGCAGCTGTTTCCATAGGATTATATTGTGTAGCATGGCACATACAAGGACAATTTAGGTACATGTATCTGGTGAGTACTGCAAGGCTCCACCGGATGTGTCCAGGCACCAGAAAAGTAACTTGAGCATCCCAAACATACACTCTACTATAATTCTGGTCTGTGCATGTGCCTCATTATGGAGTTCTTGTATGGGTGTGTGTGCATTTCTGATGGGTGTCATCAGCCACGGCTCCAGTGCGTATCCAGCATCCTCAACTAGGTGACCGTCAGGGATGTCCCCATTGGCAAATCTCTGGTACAGCTGCGTCAGATGCCAGATGTGGGAATCATGATAGCTTCCAGGGCAGCCAGCACACACATTCATTGTTATGCCCTGGGCATCTCACATGACCTGGCAGTTGATGGAGGGGAAGCCCTTGCAGTTGATGTAGATCCTACCCTACTCACCGGGTGATGCTTTGATGCATATGTGCATGCAGTCTATAACACCCACTACCTCAGGGTATTCTGCTATTTGGTGGAACAGTTGCATATTGCTGGCCAACGTCTCATGGGTGTTGGGGAAATATACGTGCTCACTGACATGTGCTGACATGGCATCCAGGAAATGGTGGAGTACCTTGGATGCTGATGCCTGTGAAATCCCCATCATATCCCCAGTTGGCCTTTGGAAGGTACTTGTAGCTAGTATTCGTAGGTCTACACATACCTTGGTATCCACTGGGATGGGTTCCCCTCTGTTAGTTCTGTGTCAGGTGTGGCTGGCACAGCCCAACAATTTGCTGTAGGAGGTCCTTGTCCACCCTATAGAACTCCACTATCTCCAGCTCATGTAGCCCCTGGTAGGTTACCCTGGGTCTGTACACTCTTCTCTGTCTCCTCACTGTGGGTTGGTCGACAGCATTCACATCCTCACCACCCTCAGCCTCTTCCACAAGCTGTTGTATGATAGCTATTGCAGCCCCTATAATTTTTGTGTTGTGAGTGTTAAAAGTTCCTCGCTTGTTTACACCGGTGGTGTAGAGTGTGGGAAAAACCAGAGGAGAAGGTGTTTGCTTAGTTTATAGTAGTTTTCTGGGCTGGGCTGCTGCCTGTGTAATTGGCTGATTCTGATAATTTCACCTGCCAGCTAAGCTAGTCATCCTTGATTACCTTCCTACTGCTGTTTTCCCTTTCCATTGCCTTCCTGTTTAAGCTCGGGTGCACGCTGTGCAAACACAGTGCTCAAATGTGCACAGTGCTGCTATTTCCTGGTTTAACTTCTTTTTTCTTCTTGTAAAACCTGATGTGTGGCACGCACACCCACTTAGGCTTTGTAAAGAGTGCTAGGCAGATTTAGACACACTCCATAGCTTAGCTGTGCTAAGCTAGGAGCAAACCCAAGCCACAGGGCTCGAATCCGCTTACAGTATGCCTGACACACACACCCATGATGTCACCTAACTCCTAGGCTTGCACCAAGCTATTCCTACTCTTACACTGTTGGGACCTGGCTCACATGCTGGGGAAAACTGGGATTCACTATCCTTCCCCTCATTTGCATAGGATTGCCTGCTAATGCATAGTTACATGTCTCACACTGAGCCTCCCCCCCTTAGCAACCACTACTCACTGGCCATGTTGTCTTCTGCCTGCCATTGACTTGCATGGCAGAATGCTGATTTTAGTTAGAATGCTTAATTTAGGTTCATTTTGTTATTTTTTTCCCGATCCCATTTATGATGTGTGAATTATGTTCTTGTTTTTGTATGAGCAATGGTTTAACTATTACAACTATCAATACATGTCTGTGAAAACAGTGAATAAAATTTTAGGAATGAATACTGGACAGTGATTAAAAGGGTAGATAATAGACTACAGTCATACAGATCATGCCATATGGCTCTAGGTAAATGAAAATCACACATCATACTATACTTATAGTGCTTCTGTTTGAAGGAGACAGTAATTGTTAATGATGTATGGTAACAAAATGTATAGTAGCTTTGGTGATTTAACTAGATCACTAAATTTTATAAAGTTTACAATTTATTTATCTCTCCCCATTTGGGTGCCCCCCCCCCCCCCCCGCTGGCCACCAGCTGGCTAGTGCACTGTTTTACCTTAAGTGTCTCTGGCACTATCCCCCATGGATGGGAAAGTACCAAAGGTGGGTTGGGAAGAGGAAGTAGAGTGGACCAATTTGCACTGTCACATAAACTAGCCCTGCAAGTTAATGTCAACCTGTCTCATGATTATGACATCATCCCCATCATCAGGGATGTGTCCTTATCACAGAAATAAACCTCTCCCTCCCACCTGGAATGGATGGGCTGGCTAAGGCACTCCATACCCTCCTAACCTAACTCCTCCAGCATCTGAGTCACTAGTTAGTTTCAGGTCACCTTAGTCTTAGTCAGGTATCCATCTCTGCATGTCAGGGACACAAGGGGAGAGTCATAATTTATTAACTGGATCCACTTAGTCATGCTGGTTCATAAGGTTATATAGTGTGTTCTGACATCCATGATGAATTAGGCATATAGTAAAAGTATATACCAATTGTGCAACAGTGTTATGCTGATCTGATAATTTTTCATAAAACTGATGAACTTAGAAGGATTGTGCAAAAAACACTGGATTATTGCAATCACTGGATGGTGAAGGTGATGTTGTAGTTGGAGCAAGGGTACAATGAAGATAACTAGAATATTGCTAGAATGTCAAAGAGCATCAAATAAATATGAATGGTGATGGACTGAATGGAGCTTTAACTAAATGCTGAGAGCAAGACAGATATATACATTTGTAACAACAAAGAAAGTTAATTTAAAAATTGTATATAAAATAACAACAAACACAATGCCAACATGTTCATGGCATCATGGGAGGAAGACTATATGTTCACAATGGAGCTCTTCACCTCCTGTGTCCCTTTTTATCATCATTTTGTTGACAATTTGTTCCTTATTTGGACAGGTAGTAGAGAGAGATTGGCAATTTTTTGTGAACAGTTGAACAGGGCCACTGGTTATTTGAAATTCACCATTGCTTCCTCTCAAGTCAGGATTGAGTATTTGGATGTTTTTATACAAAGGTTAGATAACTGAATGGTCAATACAGGTGTCTTTAGGAAATTTTGCTATAGAAGCACCTTACTCCATAGGTGCAGTATGCACCCGAACTATGTCTTTAAGAAGAAGATTAAAGGGCAAGGTGTGAAGGCATCCAGACTTAATGCATCTGAGGATGGCTTTCACTCAGAACTGCTAGAGTTGAGAGATAATTTTCTTGTAAGGGGTATAGTATAAATGAAGTGGATAAAGTGTTAGAGGAGATACCATGACTTAACGGGGATTTGGCATGCCCATACTTCTCATCCCAAGTAAGGAATGATACACACGTGACCCCATATATTGATCTGATGAGAGTGATATTACAACAATAACAGAAATCATTAGGAAAAATTGGGGTGTATTAACGGTGGACCCTAAGTTGAGGCAGATAGTAGGGGATGTTCCAAGTTTTTTGTATAAAAATAATTTGAATTTAAAAAAGAATGTTATGTTATCCTAAGGATGTTTCAACGTATATACCATCTGATAGCTTTTCCACGACACCATGTAGTAGATGCAATTTTTGTGGGAAAACTGACAGCAGTGGCCAGTTTGTCCATCAAGATACAGGATGTAAATTTGTGTTCAAATCTTCGGCTGATTGTTTAACACAGCATGTGGTTTCTTTAGATTACTACAGAGTATGCGGGTCATACTATGTAGGAAAGACAGATCGACTGTTGAAAGATAAGATAAGGGAGCATTTATATAACATCAGGATACACTATAGTAACAATGCATTATCTAAACATATTAGACAAATGGATGATCTACATATTTTACATTTTTAGTCATGGAGGTCATTACACCCAGCTTACATCAAGGAGACATAAGGAATTTTACTGAAAGCAGAGAGGTATGATGGATTATACAGTTAAGGGCATACCAAGGTAAAGGTCTTAATGGGAAAGCTCCCCTTAAACCTATTCTAAAATCTAGAGGTCTTAATAGCAACTAACTGAGAATATTGATATATTTATATATATATTTATGTTAATATTTGTTATTTCATAGTGAATATATATATATATATATATATATATATATATATATATATATATATATATATATATATTATCTGTTGATTTGTTAAATGTATTTGAGGATGTGTTTCACTGTTTTATGGAGAGTCCACCAATTAATGTGATTTATTTATTTATTTTTGATTGGCTGGTGGCTTAGATTTTTTTGAGAATTATGGGACATGAATTTTATGGTCTCAAGAAGCTGATAGTGAAAGCGCTTACCTCTGTTTTATCATCTTTGATTAAACATTTTATTTTATGGTTCCTTGCACCTTGGTTTGTTCCATTTCTTATATTTTAATTTAAAAACTGCTTGAAAGTTTTTTGCATGAGCTTAGTAACAAACTAAGAACAAGTTAGGATGGGTGGAATGGCTTGGAAAAGATGGCAGCACACATTCTTAGAGTAATATTATGGGCATGCTTGTCTGTTTTACTGATAAAAAGCTTTGGGGAGTAAAGCTTTGGGTATGGGGGATCCAAAACCATTCAGATTATCACTAATGTTAAAAAGTCACTAATCTTAAAAATCACTTTGTCACACTTAATTAAACTCACTTACTTGTCATAAAAGACCCTATTGAAGCTGCTAACAACCTTAATAATATCATACTGTGCTTGCAAAACAAATTCTTTCTCTTGGTACAAAGGCTACTTAGACCTCATAAACATGACTGGGTATCTAACGAATTCAAATAGCCCCTCAAATTACATGATGAGGCATGGCACACTGGAAATGCAACCCTTCCATAGATTTCCAAGCCAAATATACCTCACTGTGCAACCTAACCAAGCAATCCATCCTCAGATCAAAAATCGACCACTACCAAAACAAACAGATCACAATTTTAGCCATACCTAAATGATTATGGAGAGAGATCAACTTTTTAACTGGTTGAAAACTGCCATGCAACTCCACTGCCCTGAATCCCTGTAAACACCACCACCACATACAAACCCTCATGCACCGACTTCCTCAATGACTTCTGCAACCTGCCACACATCAACAACACAAACCTACCACTCCCAGCGCTCCCTCTCCCCCCACTTTAAATTTCACTGTTATACTTCAAAAAGATTAGAATCAAAAAGACAAACACAATTGGATCAGATACAAATATACAATTCCCCCAGGCTCAGATAACCTAGCCCCTTGGTTCAGTCACCTTTTTAAGGACTTCATTTCCGGCGCTCTCACACATGTATGCAACCTCTGCTTAACTAATAAGATTATGCCTCTGATGTGGAAAACAGCAATAGTCACTCCTTTTCCAAAACTACCCA